>NW_028327755.1:95000-105000 GCF_031878675.1 Megascapheus bottae | reverse complement strand
CCCTAACCCTAACCCTAACCCTAACACTACCCCTAACCCTACCCCTACCACTAACCATATCCCTAACCCTACCCCTAACCGTAACCCTAACCCTAACCCTAACCCTAAACCTACCCTAACCCTAACCCTAACCCTAACCCTAAAACCCTAACCCTAACCCTAACCCTAACCCTACCCCTAACCCTACCCCTACCACTAACCCTATCCCTAACCCTAACCGTAACTGTACCCCTACCCCTACCCCTTACCCGAACCCTAACCCTAACCCTAAACCTACCCATAACCCTAATCCTAACCCTAACCCTACCCCTACCCCTACACCTACCCCTATCCCTAACCCTAACCCTAACCCTAAAACCCTAACCCTAACCCTACCGCTACACCTAACCCTAATGCTAACCCTAACCCTACCCCTAACCCTAACCCTATCACTAACCCTAACCCTAACCCTAACCCTAACCCTAAACCTAAAACCCTAACCCTAAACCTACCGCTAAACCTAACTCTAATCCTAACCCTAACCCTACCCCTAACCCTAACCCTACCACTAACCCTAACCCTAATCCTATCCCTAAACCTAACCCTACCCCTAACCCTAACCCTAACCCCAATCCTAACCCTAACCCTAACTGTACCCCTAACCCGAACCCTAACCATAACCTAAACCTACTCCTAACCCTACCCCTACCACTAACCCTAAACCTACCATAACCCTACCCCTAACCATAACCCTAACCCTAACCCTAACCCTACCCTAACCCTAACCCTAATCCTAACCCTAACCCTACCCCTACCCCTACCCCTAACCGTAACCGTAACCCTAACCCTAACCCTAACCCTAAACCTACCCCTAACTTTAACCCTAACCCTAACCCTAACCATAACCGTAACCCTAAACCTAACCCTAACCCTACCCTAACCCTAACCCTAAACCTCATCCTAACCCTAACCCCACCCCTAACACTAACCGTAACCCTAACCCTACTCCTAATGCTAACCCTAACGCTAACCCTAAACCTACCCCTAACGCTAACCGTAAGGCTAAACCTAATCCTAACCCTACCACTACCCCTAACCCTAACCCTAACACTAACCCTTGCCTAACCCTAAACCTAACCCTAACCATAACCCTAAACCTACCCCTTACCCTACCGCTACCACTAACCCTAAGCCTAACACTAACCCTAACCCTACCCCTACGCTAACCCTAACCCTACCCCTAAACCTAACCCTACCCCTGCCCCTACACCTAACCCTAACCATAACCGTAACCCTAAACATTAAACCCTAACCCTAACCCTAACCCTACCCCTACCCCTACCCCTAACCTAACCCTAGCCCTAACCCTAACCCTACCCCTACCCCTAACCCAATCCCTAACCCTAACCCTACCCCTAACCCTACACCTACCACTAAACCTAGCCCTAACCCTAACCCTACTCCTAAACCTAACCCTAACCCTAAATCTAACCCTAACTGTACCCCTACCCCTACCCCTAACCCGAACCCTAACCCTATCCGTAACCCTACCCCTACCCCACCCACTAACCCTAACCCTAACCCTACCCCTACCCCTACCACTAACCCTAATCCTAACGATACCCCTAACGCTAACCCTAACCCTAATCCTACCCCTAACCGTAACCCTAAACATTAAACCCTAACCCTAACCCTAACCCTACCCCTACCCCTACCCCTAACCTAACCCTAGCCCTAACCCTAACCCTACCCCTACCCCTAACCCAATCCCTAACCCTAACCCTACCCCTAACCCTACACCTACCACTAAACCTAGCCCTAACCCTAACCCTACTCCTAAACCTAACCCTAACCCTAAATCTAACCCTAACTGTACCCCTACCCCTACCCCTAACCCGAACCCTAACCCTATCCGTAACCCTACCCCTACCCCACCCACTAACCCTAACCCTAACCCTACCCCTACCCCTACCACTAACCCTAATCCTAACGATACCCCTAACGCTAACCCTAACCCTAATCCTACCCCTAACCGTAACCCTAACCATAAACCTAAGCCTAACCCTACCCCTACCCCTACCCCTAACCCTAACCCTAACCCTAAAACCCTAACCCTAACCTTACCGCTACACCTAACCCTAAAGCTAACCCTAACCCTACCCCTAACCCTAACCCTATCACTAACCCTAACCCTAACCCGAACCCAAACCCTAACCCTAACCCTAACCCTAACCCTAAAACCCTAACCCTAACCCTACCGCTATACCTAACCCTAATCCTAACCCTAACCCTACCCCTAACCCTAACCCTACCACTAACCCTAACCCTAACCCTATCCCTAAACCTAACCCTACCCCTACCCCTAACCCTAACCCTAATCCTAACCCTAACCCTAACTGTACCCCTAACCCGAACCCTAAACATAACCTAAACCTACGCCTAACCCTACCCCTACCACTAACCCTAAACCTACCATAACCCTACCCCTAACCATAACCCTAACCCTAACCCTAACCCTACCCTAACCCTAACCCTAATCCTAACCCTAACCCTACCCCTACTCCTACCCCTAACCGTAACCGTAACCCTAACCCTAACCCTAAACCTACCCCTAACTTTAACCCTAACCCTAACCCTAACCGTAACCGTAACCCTAAACCTAACCCTAACCCTACCCTAACCCTAACCCTAAACCTCATCCTAACCCTAACCCCACCCCTAACACTAACCGTAACCCTAACCCTACTCCTAATGCTAACCCTAACCGTAACCCTAAACCTAGCCCTAACGCTAACCGTTAGGCTAAACCTAATCCTAACCCTACCACTACCCCTAACCCTAACCCTAACACTAACCCTTCCCCTAACCCTAAATCTAAACCTAACCATAACCCTAAACCTACCCCTTACCCTACCGCTACCACTAACCCTAAGCCTAACACTAACCCTAACCCTACCCCTACGCTAACCCTAACCCTACCCCTAAACCTAACCCTACCCCTGCCCCTACCCCTAACCCTAACCATAACCGTAACCCTAAACATTAAACCCTAACCCTAACCCTACCCCTACCCCTACCCCTAACCTAACCCGAGCCCTAACCCTAACCCTACCCCTACACCTAACCCAATCCCTTAACCTAACCCTAACCCTAACCCTACCCCTAACCCTACACCTACCACTAAACCTAGCCCTAACCCTAACCCTACTCCTAAACCTAACCCTAACCCTAAACCTAACCCTAACTGTACCCCTACCACTACCCCTAACCCGAACCCTAACCCTATCCGTAACCCTACCCCTACCCCACCCACTAACCCTAACCCTAACCCTACCCCTACCCCTACCACTAACCCTAATCCTAACGATACCCCTAACCCTAACCCTAACCCTAACCCTACCCCTAACCGTAACACTAACCCTAACCCTAACTCTACCCTAAACCTAACACTAACCCTACCCCTAACCCTACCCCTAACCCTAACCCTAACCATACACCTAACGCTAATCCTAACCCTAACCCTAACCCTACCCATAACCGTAACCCTAACCCTAAACCTAAGCCTATCCCTACCCCTACCTCTAACCCTAACCCTAACCCTAAAACCCTAACCCTAACCCTACCCCTACCCCTAACCTACGCCTAACCCTAACTCTAACCCTACCCCTAATTCTACCCCTACCACTAACCCTAAGCCTAACCCTAACCCTAACCCTACCCCTACCCCTAACCGTAACCCTAACCCTACCCTAACCCTAACACTAACCCTACCCCTAACCCTACCCCTAACCCTAACCCTACCCCTAACCCTACCCCTACCACTAACCCTCACCCTAACCCTAACGCTAGCCCTAACCCTAATCCTAACCCTAACCCAAACCCTAACCCTAACCCTAACCCTAACCCTACCCCTAATCGTAACCCTAACCCGAAAACTATGCCTAACTCTACCCCTACCCCTAACCCTAAACCTAATCCTAACCCTAACACTAAAACCCTAACCCTAACTCTACCCCTACCCCTACACCTAACCTAACCCTAACCGTAACCCTAACCCTATCCCTACCCCTAACCTAACCCTAACCCTAGCCCTAACCCTACCCCTAAACCTACACCTACCACTAACCCTAAGCCTAACCCTAACACTAACTCTAACCCTTCCCCTAACCGTAACCCTAACCCTAACCATAACCCTAATCTAACCCTGACGCTAACCCTACCCCTACCCCTAACCCTAACCCTAACCCTAAACCTACCCCTAAACCTTCCCCTAACACTAACCCTTACCCTAACACTAACGATAGCCCTAACCCTCGCCCTAACCCTAACCCTAAAACCCTAACCGTAACCCTACCCCTACCTCTAACCCTAACCCTAACCCTAACCCTAACTCTACCCCTACCACTAACCCTAACCCTAGCCCTATCCTAACCCTACCCCTACCCCTACCCCTAACCCTAACCCTAATCCTAACCCTAAACCTAACTGTAACCCTACCCCTACCCCTAACCCGAACCCTAACCCTAACCCTAAACCTACCCCTAACCCTACCCCTACCACTAACCCTAACCCTAAACTTAACCCTACCCCTACCCCTAACCGTAACACTAACCCTTACCCTAACCCTACCCTAACCCTAACCCTAACCTTACCCCTAACCCTAACCCTAAACCTAACCCTAACCCTAACTATACCCCTACCCCTAACCCGAACCCAAACCATAACCCTAACCCTACCACTACCACTAACCCTGAGCCTAAACCTAACCCTAAACCTATCCCTACCCCTAACCTTAACGGTGACCCTAAACCTAACCCTAACCCTACCCATAATGCTAACTCTAACCCTAACCCTAATGCTACTCCTACCCCAACCCTACCCCTAACCCTAACCCTAACCCTAACCCTACCCCTAACACTAACCCTACCCCTACCCCTAAACCTAACCCTAACCCTAACTCTAACCCTACCCCTACCCCTACCCCTAACCCTAACCCTAAACCTACTCCTACCCCTAACCCTAAGCCTAACCCTAACCCTAACTCTATTCCTACCCCTACCCCTAATCCGAACCCTACCCCTAACCCTAACCCTAACCCTAACCCTAACTGTTCCCCTACACCTACCCCTAAGCCGAACCCTAACCCTAACCCTACCCCTAACCATACCATTACCACTAACCCTAACCCTAAGCCTAACCCTAACCCTACCTCTAACCGTAACCCTAACCCTAACCCTCACCCTACCCCTACCCTAAACATAACCCTAACCCTATCCCTAACCCTAATTCTAAACCTAACCTTACCCCTACCCCTACCCCTACCCCTACCCCTACCCCTACCCCTAATCCTACCCCACCACTAACCCTAACACTAACCCTACCCCTAACATTAATCCTACTCCTAACACTACCCCTAACCCTAACCCTAACCCTAACGCTACCCCTAACAGTAACCCAAACCCTAACCCTAAACCTCCCCCTAACGCTAACCCTAACCCTAACCCTAAACTTAACCCTACCCCTAACCCTACCCCTAACCCTAACCCTACCCCTAATCGTATCCCTAACCCTAACCCTAACCCTAACCCTACACCTAACCGTAACCGTAACCCTAACCCTAACCCTAAGCCGAACCTAACCCTAACCCTAACCCTAATCCTAACCCCAACCCCACCCCTAACCCTAACCCTAACCCTAACTCTACCCCTAATGCTAAACACAAACCTAACCCTAAACCTACCCCTAACGCTAACCCTAACCCTAACCATAAACCTAACCCTAACCCTACCCCTATCAATAAAGCTAACCCTAACCCTAACCCTTCCCCTAACCCTAACCCTAAACCTGCCCCTACACCTAACCCTAACCCTAAGCCTAACCCTACCCGTAATGTTAAATCTAACCCTAACCCTAACCCTAACCTACCCCTAAACCTAACCCTAACCCTAATCCTACCCCTAACCGTAACCCTAACCCTAACCCTAGCCCTAACGCTAAACCTAACCCTAACCCTAACATTAACAGTACCACTAAGCCTAACCCTAGCCCAAACCCCACCCCTAACCCTAACCCTGACACTAAGCCTAACCCTACCCCTAACCGTAACCCTAACCCATACCCTAACCCTCGCCCTAACGCTAACCCTAACCCTAACTCTAACCCTAACCCTAAACCTAACCTTAACGGTGACCCTAACCCTAACTCTAACCCTACTTATAACTCTAAATCTAACCCTAAACCTAACCATACCCCTAACCCTAACCCTAAACCTAACGCTAAACCTAACTATACCCCTACCCCTACCCCTAACGCGAACAAAAACCATAACCCTAACCCTACCCCTAACCCTACCCCACCACTAACCCTGAGCCTAAAACTAACCCTAAACCTAAACCTACCCCTAACCTTAACAGTGACCCTAAACCTAACCCTAACCCTACCCATAACGCTAACTCTAACCCTAACCCTCTTCCTACCCCTACCCCAACCCTACCCCTAACCCTAACCCTAACCCTACACCTAACCGTAACCGTAACCCTAACCATACCCCTAAATCTAACCCTAATCCTAACCCTAACCCTAACCCTCACCCTACCCCTACCCTAAACATAAACCTAACCCTATCCCTAACCCTAATCCTAAACCTAACCTTACCCCTACCCCTACCCCTACCCCTACCCCTAATCCTACCCCACCACTAACCCTAACACTAACCCTACCCCTAACATTAATCCTACTCCTAACACTACCCCTAACCCTAACCCTAACCCTAATGCTACCCCTAACAGTAACCCAAACCCTAACCCTAAACCTCCTCCTAACGCTAACCCTAACCCTAACCCTAAACTTAACCCTACCCCTAACCCTACCAATACCCCTAACCCTACCCCTAATCCTATCCCTAACCCTAACCCTAACCCTAACCCTACACCTAACCGTAACCGTAACCCTAACCCAACCCTAAGCCGAACCTAACCCTAACCCTAACCCTAATCCTAACCCCAACATCACCCCTAACCCTAACCCTAACCCTAACTCTACCCCTAACGCTAAACACAAACCTAACCCTAAACCTACCCCTAACGCTAACCCTAACCCTAACCATAAACCTAACCCTAACCCTACCCCTATCAATAAAGCTAACCCTAACCCTAACCCTTCCCCTAACCCTAACCCTAAACCTGCCCCTACACCTAACCCTAACCCTAAGCCTAACCCTACCCGTAATGTTAAATCTAACCCTAACCCTAACCCTAACCTACCCCTAAACCTAACCCTAACCCTAATCCTACCCCTAACCGTAACCCTAACCCTAACCCTAGCCCTAACGCTAAACCTAACCCTAACCCTAACATTAACAGTACCACTAAGCCTAACCCTAGCCCTAACCCCACCCCTAACCCTAACCCTGACACTAAGCCTAACCCTACCCCTAACCGTAACCCTAACCCTAACCCTAACCCTCGCCCTAACGCTAACCCTAACCCTAACCCTAACCCTAACCCTAACCCTAAATCTAACCTTAACGGTGACCCTAACCCTAACCCTAACCCTACTTATAACTCTAAATCTAACCCTAAACCTAACCATACCCCTAACCCTAACCCTAAACCTAACGCTAAACCTAACTATACCCCTACCCCTACCCCTAACGCGAACACAAACCATAACCCTAACCCTACCCCTAACCCTGCCCCACCACGAACCCTGAGCCTAAACCTAACCCTAAACCTAAACCTACCCCTAACCTTAACAGTGAGCCTAAACCTAACCCTAACCCTACCCATAACGCTAACTCTAACCCTAACCCTATTCCTACCCCTACCCCAACCCTACCCCTAACCCTAACCCTAAACCTACGTCTACCCCTAACCCTAACCCTAACCCTACACCTAACCATAACCGTAACCCTAACCATACCCCTAAATCTAACCCTAATCCTAAACCTAACGCTAACCCTAACCCTACCCCTACCCCTAACCGTAACCCTAACCCTAACCCTACCCTAACCCTAACACTAACCCTACCCCTAACCATAACCCTAACCCTAAACCTAACCGTAACCCTAACCCTAAACCTAACCCTAACACTACCCTAAACCTAACCCTAACCCTACCCTAACCCTACCCCTACCCCTACCCCTAACCCTAACGCTAACCCTACCCCTACCCCTAACCCTTACCCTACGCCTACCCCTAACCGTAACCCTAACCCTAATCCAAACCATACCCCTAAATGTAACCCTAATCCTAAACCTAACACTAACCCTAACCCTACCCCTACCACTAAACCTAACCCTAACCCTAACCCTACGACTACCCCTACCCCTAACCATAACCCTAACGCTAAAACCCTAACACTAACCCTACCCCTAACCCTACCATTAACCCTAAACCTACTCCTACCCCTAACCCTAAGCCTAACCCTAACCCTAACTGTATCCCTACCCCTACCCCTAACCCGAACCCTACCACTAACCCTAACCCTAACCCTAACACTACCTCTAACCATAACCCTAACCCTAACCCTAACGCTACCCTAACCCTAACCCTAACCCTAACCCTAATCCTGAACCTAACCTTAACCCTACCCCTACCCCTACGCATACCCCTACCCCTAACCCTACCCCACCACTAACCCTAACCCTAACCCTACCCCTAACATTAATCCTACTCCTAACACTACACCTAACCCTAACCCTAAACCTAACCCTACCCCTAACAGTAACCCTAACCCTAACCCTAACCCTCCCCCTAACGCTAATCCTAACCCTAATCCAAAACTTAACCCTACCCCTAACCCTACCCCTAACCCTAACCCTACCCCTAATCCTATCCCTAACCCTAACCCTAACCCTAACCCTACACCTAACCGTAACCGTAACCCTAACCCTAACCCTAAGCCGTCCCTAACCCTAACCCTAACCCTAATCTTAACCCGAACCCCACCCCTAACCCTAACCCGAACCCTAACGCTACCCCTAACGCTAACCATAAACCTAACCCTAAACCTACCCCTAAGCTAACCCTAACCCTAACCCTAAACCTAATCCTAACCCTACCCCTAACAATAAAGCTAACCCTAACCCTAACCCTTCCCCTAACCCTAACCCTAACCCTACCCCTACCCCTAACCCTAACCCTAATCCTAACCCTACCCTTAAAGGTGACCCTAACCCTAAGCCTAACCCTACCCCTAATGCTAAATCTAACCCTAACCCTAACCCTAACCCTACCCCTACCCCTAAACCTAAACCTACCCCTAACCCTAACCCTACACCTAACCGTAACCCTAACTCTAACCCTAACCCTACCCCTAACCGTAACCCTAACCCTAACCGTAACCCTAGCCCTAAACTAAACCTAACCCTAACCCTAACATTAACCATACCACTAAGCCTAACCCTACCCCTAACCCCACCCCTAACCCTAACCCTGACCCTAAGCCTAACCCTACCCCTAACCGTAACCCTAACCCTAACCCTAACCCTACCGCTAAACGTAACCCTAACCCTAACCCTAACCCTAAACCTAACCTTAACGGTGACCCTAACCCTAAACATAACCCTAATTATAACTCTAAATCTAACCCGAAACCTAACCATACCCCTAAACTTAACCCTGAACCTAACTATACCCCTACCCCTAACCCGAACCCGAACCCATACCATAACCCTACCCCTACCCCAACCCTACCCCTACCCCTAACCCTAACCCTAACCCCACCCCTAACCCTAACCCTGACCCTAAGCCTAACCCTACCCCTAACCGTAACCCTAACCCTAACCCTAACCCTACCACTAACCCTCACCCTAACCCTAACGCTACCCTTAACCCTACCCCTAACCCTAACCCTAACCCTAACCCAAACCCTAACCCTAACCCTAAACCTAACCCTAACCGTAACCCTAACCCGAAACCTAAGCCTAACCCTACACCTACCCCTAACCCAAAACCTAACCCTAACCCTAAAACCCTAACCCTAACCCTACCCCTACACCTACCCCTAACCTAACCCTGAC
>NW_028327755.1:87500-90000 GCF_031878675.1 Megascapheus bottae | reverse complement strand
CCTGCCCCTACCCCTAACCCTAACCTTAACAGTACCCCTACCCCTACCACTAACCCTACCACTACCACTAACCCTATCCCTAACCCTAAACCTAACCCTAACCCTACCCCTAACCGTAACCCTAACCCTAACCCTAACCCTACCCTAACCCTAATCCTAAACCTAACCCTCCCCCTCCCCCTAACCCTACCCCTAACCCTCCCCTACCACTAACCCTATCCCTAAACCTACCCCACTACTAACCCTAACCCTAACCCTAACCCTAACCCTAACACTACCCCTAACCATAACCGTAACCCTTACCGTAACCCTAAGACGACCCTAACCCTAACCCTAATCCTAATCCTAACCCCAAGCCCACCCGTAACCCAAACCCTAACCCTAACTCTACCCCTAACGCTAACCCTAAACCTAACCCTATACCTACCCCTAACGCTAACCCTAACCCTGATCCTAAACCTAACCCTAACCCTAAAGCTAACCCTAACCCTAACCCTAACCCTTCCCCTAACCCTAACCCTAACCCTACCCCTACCCCTAACCCTAACCCTAATCCTAACCCTACCCTTAACGGTGAGCCTAAACCTAAGCTTAACCCTACCCCTAATGCTAACTCTAACCCTAACCCTAACCCTAACCCTACCCCTAAACCTAACCCTAACCCTAACCCTACCCCTAACCGTAACCCTAACTCTAACCGTAACCTTACCCCTAACCATAACCCTAACCCTAACCATAGCCCTAACGCTAAACCTAACCCTAACCCTAACATTAACAGTACCACTAAGCCTAACCCTACCCCTAACCCCACCCCTAACCCTAACCCTGACCCTAAGCCTAACCCTACTCCTAACGGTAACCCTAACCCTAACCCTAACCCGCCCTCTAACGCTAACTCTAACCCTAACCCTACCCCTACCCCTAACCGTAACCTTAACCCTAACCCTACCACTAAAGCTAACCCTAACCCTCAACCTAAACCTACCCCTATCGCTAACCCTAACCCTAACCCTCACCCTGTACCTAACCCTAACCCTACCCCTAAACCTAACCCTTCCCCTAACCCTAACCCTACCCCGAACCCTAACCCTAATCCTAACCCTACCCTTACCGTGACCGTAACCCTCACCCTAACCCTACACCTAAGGGCAATCCTAACCCTAACCCTAACCCTAAAACTACCCTTAAGCCTAACCCTAACCCTAACCCTACCCCTAACCCTACCCCTAACCCTAACCCTAACCCTACCGCTAACCCTAACCCAAACCCAACACCTAACCCTAACCATAACCCTAAACCTAACCCTACCCCTACCCCTAACCCTAACCCTAACCCTAACCCTACCGCTAACCCTAACCCACACCCTAACCCTACCCCTACCTCTAACCCTAACCCTAACTCTACCCCTAACCCTAATCATACCCGTAACGCTAACCCTACCCCTAACCCTAACCCTACCCTTATCCCTAACCCTATCCCTATCCCTAACCCTAACCCTAACCCTAAAAGCCTAACCCTAACCATAGCCCTACACCTACCCCTAACCTACCCCTAACCATAACCCAACCCTTAACCCTAACCCTACGACTCACTATAACCCTAATCCTAACCCTAACCCTACCGCTAACCCGAACCTGAACCCTAACCTTAACCCTAAACCTAACCCTAACCCTAAATGTACCCCTACCCCTACCCCTAACCCGAACACTAACCCTAATCCTAACCCTACCCCTAACCCTACCCCTAACCCTACCCCTAACCCTAACATTACCCTAACCATAACCCTAACTCTAATTCTAACCCTAATCCTACCCCTAAACCTAACCCTAACCCTAACTCTACGCCTAAACCTATCATACCCCTAACCCTACCCCTACCCTTAAACCCAACCCTAATCCTAACCCTAATCCTAACTGTACCCCTACCCCTACCCCTAACCTGAACCCTAACCCTAACCCTAAACCTACCCCAAACCCTACCCCTACCACTAAGCCTAACCCTAAACCTACCCTAAACCTACCCCTAACCGTAAACCTAACCCTAACCCTAACCCTACCCTAACCCTAACCCTAACCTTACCGTAACCCTAATCCTAACCCTAACACTAACCCTACCCCTACCCCTACCCCTAATCTTAACCCTAACCCTAACCTTAACCGTAACCGTAACCATAACCCTAAACCTAACCCTAACCCTACCCTAACCCTAACCCTAAACCTCATCCTAACCCTAACCCTACCCCTAACCCTAACCGTAAAACTAACCCTACCCCTAACGCTAACCTAACCATAACCCTAAACCTACCCCTAACGCTAACCGTAACCCTAACCCTAACACTAACCCTTCCCCTGACCCTAAACCTAACCCTACCCCTACCCCTAACCCTAATCCTAACCCTAACCTTAACGGTGACCCTAACCCTAACCCTAACGCTACCCCTTACGCTAACTCTAATCCTAACCCTAACCCTAACCCTAACTGTACCCCTACACCTAACCCT
>NW_028327755.1:30000-85000 GCF_031878675.1 Megascapheus bottae | reverse complement strand
CCCTCTCACCCTAAACCTAACCCTCACCCTAACCCTATCCCTCATCCTAACCCTAACCTTAACCCTAACCCTAATCCTAAACCTAAAACCTTACCCTAACCCTCATCCTAGCCCTAATCCTAACCCTAAACCGAAACCTCACCTTCACCCTCACCCTCACCCTAAACCTAACCCTAAACCTCATCCTAACCCTAAACCTCACCCTAACCGTAACCCTAACCCTAACCCTAACCCTAACCTTCAACCTCACCCTAACCCTCAACCTAAACCTAACCCGAACCCGAACCCTGACACTCACCGTAACCCTTACCGTCACCCTCACCCTCAAAGTAACCCTAACCCTAACCCCTACCAATCCCTAACCCTAACCTAAAACCTAACCCTAACCCTAACCCTCACCCTAACCCTAAACCTAAACCTAAACCTAAACCTAAACCTAAACCTAAACCTAACCCTCACACAATTTCTAACCTTAGCCTAACCCTAACCATAATGCTAACCTTAACCCTAAACCAAAACCTAACTCTAAACCTAAACTTTACCCTAACCTTAACCCTGACCCTCAACCTAACCCTAACGCTCAACCTCACCCGCATGCTAACACTAACCCTAACCATAATTCTAACCCTAACCATAACCATAACCCTAACCCTAACCCTAACCCTCAACCTAACCTTCAACCTAATCCTAAACCTAACCCTAACCCTCACACTCACCCTAACCCTCCTCTAATGCTAAACCTAACCCTAACACTAACCCTAAGCCTCAACCTCACACTCACCCTCATCCTCAACCTAACCCTCTCCCTGAGGCTAACGCTAACCCTAAACCTAACCCTCACACTCACCCTCACTCTCACTCTAACCATAACCCTAACCCTAACGCTAACCCTAAGCATAACCCTCACGTTCACCCTCACCCTCACCATAAACGTAACCCTCACCCTAACCCTAACCCTAACCCTAACCCTCATCTTAACCCTAGCCCTAACACTAAACCTAAACCTTACCATAACCCTAAACCTCACCCTAAACCTAAACCTCACACTCACCCTAACACTAACCCTAACTCTAAACCTAACCCTCACCCTCACCCTATCGCTATCCCTAACTCTCAACCTAACCCTAACCCTAACCCTAACCCTCAACCTAACCCTCACCCTAACCCTAACCTTAACCCTAAGCCTAACCCTCACCCTCAACCTATCCCTAAACCTAACCCTACCCCTACCCTTCACCCTCATGCGAACCCTAACCCTAAGCCTCACACTCAACCTAACCCTCACCCTCCCCCTAACCCTAACTCTAACCCTAAATCTCACCCTAACCCTAACCTAACCCTAACCCTAACCCTCACCCAAAACCGAACCCTAAACCTAACCCTAACCTCACCCTAACCCTAACCCTCTCTCTAACCCTCACCCTAACCCTAACTCTGACTCTAGCCCTAAAGGTCAACTTCACAATCACCCTCTCCCTAAACTTCACCCTCACCCTAACGCTAACCCTAATCCTAACCCTAACTCTAAACCTATCCCTAGCCCTAACACTAAACATAACCCTAACCCTAACCCTAATCGTAACCCTAACTGTAAAGGTCCCTAAAGCTAACCCTAAACCTTAACCCAAACCCTAAACTGACCCATAGACCTAACCCTAACCCGAACACTAAACATAACCCCTAATTCCAAACCCAATCCTAACCCTAACCCTAACTGTTCCTAACCCTAACCCTAATTCTAAACCAAACCCTAACCCTAGTCCTAGCCCTAACCCAAACCATAATCCTAAGCCTAAACCTAACCCTAACGCTAACCGTAACCTTAACCCGAACCCTAACCCTAAGGGTCCCTAACCCTAACCCAAAACCTATCCCTAGCCCTAACCCTAACCCTCATCCTAACCCTCAACCTAACCCTCACCCTAACCCTAACACTAACCCTCAACTTAACCGTCACCCTAACCCTAACCCTAACCCTCACACTAACCCTAACCCTAGACCTAACCTTCACCCTCATCCTCACCCAAAATCTAAACCTTAGCCTACCCCTAACTCTAATGCTAACCCGAACCCTAACCCTAAGGGTCCCTAACCATAACCCTCACCCTAACCTTAGCTCTAACCCTAACCCTATATATAACAATAACCCTAAGCCTAATCCACACCCTAACCGTAAGGGTCCCTAAAACTAACCCTAAGCCCTAACCCCAAACCTAACACTAACCATAAACCTAAACCTATCCCTAAACATAACCCCTAACTCTTTACCCTAACCCTAACCATTACCCAAAGTGTCTCTGACCATACCCTAGTCCTAAACCTAACCCTAATCCTAGAAATAGCCGTAAACCTAATCATAAACCATTCGGAACTCTAACCATAACCTTAACACTAACCCTAAACCTAACCCTAAACTTATTCCTAACCCTAACCCTAACCCTCACCCTCACCCTAACCCTCACCCTAACTCTAAACCTAACCCTCACCCTAACCCTAAACCTAACACTAACCCTCAACCTAATCCTAACCCTAACCCTAACCTTAACCCTCACCCAAACCATCACCCGCACCCTAACCCTCACCCTAACTCTCACCCTCACCCTAACCCTCACCCTCACCTTCACACTAACCCTAAACCTAACCAAAACTTTAAACCTAGCCCTAGCCCGAAACCTATACATAACCCTAACCTAACCCTAACCCTAACCCTCACCCTCACCCTCACCCTAATCGTAACCCTAACCATAACCCTCACCTTAACCATAACCCTAACCCTAACCCAAACCCTAAACCTACCCTAGCCCTAACCCTATATTAAACCCTAACACTAACCCTAATCCTAACACTAACAGTATGGGTCCCTAAACCTAACCATAGCCCTTAACCCAAACTCTAAACCTAACTGTAAACCTAACCCTAACCCTAACCCTAAATATAACCACTAACTCTTAACCCAAACCCTAACCCTAACACTAACGGTCCCTAACCCTAACACTAATCCTAACCCTAACCCCAACCCTAGTAACAGCCCTAACCCTATCCATAAACCTAACCCTAACCAAAACCCTCAACCTAACCCTCACCCTAACCCTCAACATCACCCTAAACCACAACCTCACACTCACCATCATTCTCAGCCTAACCCTCACCCTCAACCTCACCGTAAACCTAACCATAACCTTAACACAAACCCTAACCCTAACCCTAACAATAACACTAACCCTAACACTTACCCTAACACAAACCCTGACCCTAACCCTAACCCTCACCCTCACCATAAACCTCACCCTAACTCTATCCCTAACTCTCACCCTAACCTTCACCCTAAACCTAACCCTAACCCTCACTCTAACCCTCACCCTAACACTAACCCTAACTCTAACACAAAGCCTAACCCTCACCCTTAACCTATCCCTCAAGCTAACCCTAAACCTAAACCTAACCCTAACGCTAACCCTCACCCTAACCCTAACCTAACCCTAACCTAACCCTCACCCTCACCGAACCCTAAACCTAACCCTAACCCCAACCCTCACACTCACCCTAACCCTCACTCTAACCCTAACCCTAATCCTAACTCTGACTCTAACCCTAAACCTTACCTTCACAAGTAATCTCATCATAAACCTAACCCTCAACCTAACGCTAACCCTAACCTTAAACTTAACTCTAAACCTAGCCCTAGCCCTAACACTAAACATAACCCTAACCCTAACCCTCAACCTAACCATAACCCTAACCCTCAACCTAACCCTAACCCTAACTCTAATCCTAACCCTCACCCACACCCTAACCCTCACTCTAAACCTAAACCTAACCCTAACCAAACGCTTACCTTCGTGCTAACTCTAACCCTAACCCTCACCCTCAACCTAAACCTCATCCTCAACATAATCCTAACCCTAACCCTCACCCAAACACTAACCCTAACCCTCACCCTAAACCTCAACCTAACCCTAACACTAACCCAAACACTAACCCTAACCCTATCCCAAACCCTAAACCTAGACTTAACCATAACCCTAACATAACCCTAACCCTAAACCTAAACCTAACCCTAACCCTGACCCTGACCCTCACCCAAACCCTAAACTTCACCCTCACACTCACCCGAAACCGTAACCCAACTCTCAACCTAACCCTAACCCTAACCCTAACTCTCATTCTAACCCTAAACATAACCCTAACCCTCATCCTAACCCTAACCCTAACCCTAACCCTAACTCTCATTCTAACCCTAAACATAACCCTAACCCTCTCCCTATCCCTAACGCTAACCCTAACCCTCACCCTCAACCCAACCCTCACCCTTACCCTCATCCAAAACCTAACCCTAACGCAAACGCTAACCCTAACCCTAACCATAACGGTAACCATAACCTAAACCCTAAACCTAGCTCTAGCCCTAACCCTATACATAACCCTCACCCTCACCCTCACCCAAACTCTAACATTAGCCTAACCCTAAACGTAATGCTAACCCTAACCCTAACCCTAACCCTAACCCTGACCCTCAACTAAACCTAACGCTCACCCGCACCCGCACCCTAACCCTAAACATAACACTCACTGTAACACTAGCCCTAACCCTAACCCTAACCCTAACCCTCACCCTAACGCTAACCCTAACCCTAACCTAACCATAACCCTAACCCTAACCCTAACCCAAACCCTAACCATAACCCTAACCATAACCCTAACCATAACCCTCACATTCACCCTAACCCTCCTCTAACCCTAACCCTAAACCTAACGCTAACCCTAAGCCTAACCCTCACACTCACCCTAACCGTCACTCTAACCCAAACCCTAACCCTAACGCTAACAATAAGCCTACCCCTCACACTCACCCTCACCATCACCCTAAACCTAACCCTCACCCTAACCCTAACCCTCACCCTAAACCTCACCCTCACCCTAACCCTCACCCCCACCCTCATCCTAACACTAACCCTAACCCTAAGCGTAAACCTAATCCTAACCCTAACACTCAACCTAACCCTCACACTAAACCTAATCCTAAACCTAAACCTCACCCTCATCCTAACCCTAACCCTAACCTTAACCCTAACCATAAGGATCCCTAAAGCTAATCCTAACCCTTAACTCAATCCCTAAACCTAACAATAGACTTAACTGTAACCAGAACCTAAACATAGTGAGTAATTCCTAACCCAAAACCTCACCCTAACCCTAACCCTAACGGACCCTAACCCTCACCCTAATTCTAAACCTAAACCTAACGCTAGACCTAACCCTAACCCTAACCATAATCCTAACCATAAACCTAACCCTAACGCTAAACCTAACCTTAACCCTAACCCTAAACCAAGGGGTCTCTATCCCTAACCCTAACCCTAAACCTAAACCTAACCCTAACCCTAACCCTAACCCTTAAACTAACCCTCACCCTAACCTTAACCCTAACCCTCACCTTAACCCTAACCATAATCCTAACCCTCACCCTCACCCTCACCCAAACTTTAACCCTTAGCCTAACCCTAACCCTAATGCTAACCCTAACCCTAAACCAAAACCTAACTCTAACACTAACCCTAACCATAACCATAACCATAACTGTAACCCAAACCCTAACCATAACCCTAACCCTCACCCTAACCCTAACATAACCCTAACCATAACCCTCACCGTAACAATCACCCTAACCCTAACCATAACCCTAACCCTAACCCTCACACTCACCCTAACCCTCCTCTAACCCTAACCTGAACCCTAATGCTAACCCTAAGCGTAACCCTCACTCTCTAACCCTAACCCTAACCCTAACCTTAACCCAAAAACTAACACCAAACATCACCCTCAACCTCACTCTAACCCTAACCCAAACCTTAACCCTAACCCTAACACTCTAAGCCTAATCCTAACTCTCACCCTAATCCTAACCATAACCCTACCCCTAACTCTAACACTCTAACCCTAACCCTAACCCAAACACTAACCCTAACCCTAATACTCAGCCTCACTTCAGCCTCACCCTCACCCTCTCCCTAACCCTTACACTCACCCTAACCCACAACCTCACCGTACCCTAACCCTAACCCTAACTCTAAGCCTAAGCCTAACATTCACCCTCACACTATCCCTACCCTAATCATAAACCTAACCCTAAGTCTAAACCTAATGCTAACCATGAATTTAACCATAACCCTAACCAAAACCCTAAGGGTCACTAACCCCAATCCTAACCCTAACCCTAACCCTAAACCTAAACCTAACCTAATCCTAACCCTAACCATCACCCTTACCGTACCCCGACCCCTAACCCTAACCCTAACTCTCACTCTAATCCTAACTCTAACCCTAACCCTAACCCTAACCCTAACCCTAACCCTCACCCAAACCCTCACTGTAACCCTCACCCTCACCCTAACCCTCATCCTAACCCTCACCCTCACCCTCACCCTAACCCTAATCATAAAACTAACCCTAAGCCTAAACCTAAAGCTAACCCTAAATTTAACCATAACCCCAACCAATACCCTAAGGGTCCCTAACCCTAACCCTAAACCTAAACCTAATATTAATCCTAAACCTCAACCTCACCCTACCCCTACCCCTAACATTAACCCTAACCCTCACCCTAATCCTAACCCTCACCCTAATCCTAACCCTCACCCTCACCCTAACCCTCATCCTAACCCTCACCCTCACCCTCACCCTAACCCTAACCCTAACTCAAACCTTAAACCTAGCCCTAGGGGGACACCTATACATAACCCTAACCCTAATCCAATCCTAAACTTAAGGGTCCCTAAACATAACCCTAATATTAACCAAGTCCTAACCGTAAACATACACCTAACCCTATCCCTAACCCTAACCCTAAACATAACCCCTAACTCCTATTCCTAACCCTAACCGTAACCATAGTCCTAGCCCTAAACCTAACCATAAACCTAATCCTAATCCTAACCCTAACTCTAACCCTAAACTTAACCCTAATCCTAACCCTAACCCTAAGGGTCCCTAACCCTAACCCTAATCCTAACTCTAACCCTATCCCTAGTGCCAGCCATAACCCTAACCGTAGCCCTAAATCTAACGTTAACCCTAACATTAACCCTAACCCTAACCCTAAGGGTCCCTAACCCTAGCCCTAACCCTAACCCTAACTCTAACACAAACCCTAACATTAGTTATAGCCCTAACCCTATATATAACAATAATCTTAAGGCTAATCCTAACCCTAACCGTAAGGATCCCTAAACCTAAACCTAACCCTTAACCCAAAACCTAACACTAACCATAAACCTAACCCTATCCCTAAACATAACACCTAACTCTGAACCCGAATTCGTAACCTAACCCTAAGGGTCTCTGACCCTAACCCTAGTCCTAAACCTAACCCTAATCCTAGTAATAGCTGTAAACCTAACCATAAACCTAATCGTAACTCTAACCCTAACCTTAACATTAACCCTAACCTTAACCCTAAATCTAATCCTAACCCTAACCCTAACCCTAACCCTTACCCTAACCCTCACCCTAACCCTAACCTAACCCTCTCCTAACCCTAACCCTAAACCTAACCCTCACCCTCACCCTAACCCAAACTCTAACCCTAAGCCTAACCCTAACCATAATGCTAACCCTAACCCTAAACCAAAACCTTACTCTAACACTAACGCAAACACTAACCCTAACCCAAATCCTAACCATAAACCTAACCCTCACCCTCACACTCACCCTGACCCTCCTCTACCCCTAACCCGAACCCTAACGCTAACCCTAAGCCTAACCCTCACACTCATCCTCACCCACAACTTCACTGTACCCTAACCCTAACCCTAACCCTAACCCTAAACCTAACCCTCACACTCATCCTCACCCACAACCTCACTGTACCCTAACCCTAACCCTACCCCTAAACCTAACGCGAACCCTAAGCCTAACGCTAACACTAACCCTGACCCTCACCCTAAACCTAACCCTCACCCTAACCCTAACCCTAACCCAAACCCTCATCCTAACACTATCCCTAACGCTTAACCTAAACTTAAACCTAACCCTTACTCTAAGCCTAACCCTAACATTAACCCTCACCCTCACCCTAACCCTAAGCCTAACCCTCACCCTAACCCTCACCCTAACCCTAACCCTAAGCCTAACACCCACCCTCACCCTAACCCTAACCCTAATCATAAACCTAACCCTAAGTCTAAAGCTAACACTAAACCTAAATTTAATCATAACCCTAACCAATACCCTAAGGGTCCCAACCCTTAACCTAAATCTAATCCTAACCCTAACCCTCATCCTCACTCTACCCCTAACACTACCCCTAACCCTAACCCTCACCCTAACCCTCATCCAAACCCTCACTCTAACCCTCACCTTCAGCCTAACCCTCATCCTAACCCTCACCCTCACCCTCAGCCTAACCCTAACTTAAACCTTAAACCTAGCCCTAGGCCGACACATATACATAACTCTAACCCTAATCTAATCCTAACCTTACAGGTCCCTAAACCTAACCCTAAATATTAACCAAGCTCTAACCATAAACATAAACCTAACCCAAAACATAAACATAAACCCTAACTCCTATTCCTAACCCTAACCCTAACCCTAAGGTTCCCAACCCTAACCCTAACCCTAACTGTAACCGTAACCATAGTCCTTGCCCTAAACCTAACCATAAACCTAACCATAAACCTAACTCTATTGCTAACCGTAAACTTAACCTTAACCCTAACCCTAACCCTAACACTAACCCTAAGGGTCCCTAACCCTAACCCTAATCCTAACCCTAACCCTATCCCTAGTGCCAGGCATAACCCTAACCCTAACCCTAAACCTAACGCTAACCCTAACCTTAACCCTAACCCTAACCCTAAGGATCCCTAACCCTAGCCCTAACTCTAACACAAACCCTAACATTAGTTATAGCCCTAACCCTTCTATATAACAATAATCTTACGCCTAATCCTAACCGTAACCATAAGGGTCCCTAAACCTAACACTAACACTTAACCGAAAACCTAACACTAAGCATAAACCTAACCCTATCCCTATACATAACCCCTAACTCTTAACTGAACCCTTAACTTAACCCTAAGGGTCTCTGACCGTAACCCTAGTCCTAAACCTAACCCTAATCCTAGTAATAGCCGTAAACCTAACCATAAACCTAATCGTAACTCTAACCCTAACCTTAACACTAACCCTAACCCTAACCTTAAACCTAATCTTAACCCTAACCCTCACCCTCACCCTAAACCTAACTATAAACCTAACCCTAACCCTCACCCTAACCCTAACCCTCACCCAAACCCTCACCCTCACCCTAACGCTCACCCTAAACCTCACCCTCACCCTCACCCTAACCCTCAGCCCCACTCTCACACTAACCCTAAACCTAACCCAAAATTTAAACCTAGCCCTAACCTGAAACTTATACATAACCCTAACCTAACAATAACCCTAAAGCTAAACCTAACCCTAACCCTCACCCTCACCCTAACCCTAACCCTAACCATAACCATCGCCTTAACCCTAACCCTAACCCTATCCCTAACCCAAACGCTAAACCTACCCTAGCCCTAACGCTATACTTAACCCCATAACACTACCCTAATCCTAACCCCAACAGTAAGGGTCCCTAAACCTAACCATAACCTTTAATCCAAACCCTAACCCTAACTATAAACAAAACCCTAACCCTAACCGCAAATATAATCCCTAACTCCTACCCCAAACCCTAACCCTAACACTAAGGGTCCCTAACCCTAACACTCATCCTAACCCTAACCACAACCCTAGTAATAGCCCTAACCCTATCCATAAACCTAACCTAATCCAAACCCTAACCCGAACCGGAACCCTCAACCTAACCCTAACCCTAACCCTCACCCTAACCCTAACCCTAACCCTAAACCTAATCCTCACCCTCACCCTCACCCAAACTCTAACCCTTAGCCTAACCCTAACCGTAATGCTAACCCTAACCCTAACCCTAAAGCAAAACCTAACTCTAACCCTAACCCTAACTCTGACCCTCAACCAAACCCTAACGCTCACCCTCCCCCGCACCCTAATCCTAACCATAATTCTAACCCTAAACCTAACCATAACCATAACCCTAAACCTACCACCCTAACTCTCACCCTCACCCTAGACCTCACCCTAACCCTTACCCTAACCCTCACCCTAACCCTAACCCTAAACCTCACCCTAACCCTCGCCCTAACCCTATCCCTAACTCTCACCCTAACCCTCACCCTAACCCTAACCCAAACCTCACCGTAACACTCACCCTAACCCTAACCTTAACCCTAACCCTAACCCTAACACTAAGCCTACCCTAACCCTCAACCTATCCCTCAAGCTAACCCTAAACTTAACCCTAACCCTATCCCTCACCCTCAACCTAACCCAAAACCTAACCCTATCCCAAACCCCAAATCTAGACTTAACCCTAACCCTAACATAACCCTAACCCTAACCCTAAACCTAACCATAACCTTGACCCTAACCCTCACCCTAACCCTAATCCTAGCCCTCACCCTCATCCTAACCCTAACCTAACCCTAAGCCTCACGCTCACCCGAACCCAAACCCTATACCTAACCCTAACCCTAACTCCAACCCTCACACTCACCCTAACACTCACTCTAACCCTAACCCTAACCCTAAATGTTACCCTCACAATCACCCTCACCCTAAACCACACACTCACCCTAATGCTAACCCTAACCCTATCCCTAACTCAGGTTTAATCCATAGCCCTAACACTAAACATAACCCTAACCCTAACCCTAACTGTTCCTAATCCTAACCCTAATTCTAAACCTAACCCTAGCCCTAGTCCTAGCCCTAACCCAAACAATAACCCTAACCTGAACCCTAACACTAACCCTCACCCTAACTGTCACCCTAACCCTAACCCTAAACCTCACCCTAACCCTAACCCTAAACCTAACCCTCAAACTCATTCTCATCCTCACCCAAAATCTAAACCTTAGCCTAACTCAAACCGTAATGCTAACCTTAACCTTAACCCAAACCCTAACTCTAACCCTAACCCTAACCCTGACCCTAAACCTAACCCTAATGCTCACCCTCCCCCGCACCCTAACCCTAACCCTAACCCTCACCGTAACCCTAAACCTAAACCTAACCCTCACCCTAACCTTCTCCCTAACCCTAAACCTAACCCTAACCCTAACCATAACCCAAACCCTAATCATAACCCTAACCCTCACCCTAACCCCAACATAACCCTAACCCTAACCCTCACCCTAACACTCACCCTAATCCTAACCAAAATCCTGACCCTAACCCTAACCCTAACCCTCACACTCACCCTAACCCTCCTCTAACCCTAACCCTAACGCTAACCCTAAGCCTAAACCTCACACTCACCCTCACCCACAACCTCACCGTACCCTAAACCTAACTCTAACCCTAACCCTAATCCTCACACTCAGCCTAACCCACAACAAATCCTAACCCTAACCCTCACCCTAACCCTCACCCTAACCCTAATCCTAATCATAAACCTAGCCCTAAGCCTAAACTTAATGCTAACCCTAAATTTAACCATAATCCTAACCAATATCCTAAGGGTCCCTAACCCTAACCCTAAACCTAAACCTAAACCTAAACCTAATCCTAACCCTAACCCTAACCCTCACACTACCACTAACCCTAACCCTAACCCTCACCCTAATCGTAACCCTAAACCTAACCCTAACCCAAACCCTCACCTTAACACTCACCCTCACACTAACCCTAAACCTAACCCAAATTTTAAACCTAGCCCTAGCCCGAAACCTATACATAACCCTAATCTAACCCTAACCCTAACGCTAACCTTAACCCTCACCCACACCCTAAACATAACCCTCACCCTAACCCTAACACTAACCATATCACTAACCCAAACCCAAAACCTACCCTAGCCCTAATGCTATACTTAACCCTAACACTAACCCTAACCCAAACATTAACAGTAAGGGTCCTTAAACCTAACCATAACCCTTAACCCAAACCCTAAAGCTAACTATAAACCTAACCCTAACCCTAACCCTAAATATAACCCCTAACTCCTAACCCAAACCCTAACTCTAACACTAAGGGTCCCTAACCCTAACGCTAATCCTAACCATAACCCCAACACTAGTAATAGCCTTAACCCTATCCATAAACCTAACCCTAAACCTAACCCTAACCCAAACCTTCAACCTAACCCTCACCCTAACCCTCACACTCACCCTAAACCACACCATCACACTCACCCTTATTCTCAGACTAACCCTCACCCTCAACCTCACCCTAACCTTCACCCTAACCCTAACACTAACCCTCACGCTAACCGTAACCCTCAACCTAATCCTGACCCTAACCCTTATCCTAACCCTCACCATCACCCTAACCCTCATCCTAACCCTCAAGCTCACCCTCACCCTAACCATCACCCTCACCCTCACCCTAATCCTAACCCTAACCCTAACCCTAACCCTAACCCAAACCCTAACCCTAAACCTAACCGTAACCCTTTCCCTCACCCAAACATTAAACCTAGCACTAGCCCTAAACCTATACATAACCCTAACCTTAACCATAACCATAACCATAAGGGTCCCTAAACCTAAACCTAAACCTAACCCTTAATTCAAACCCTAAACCTAACCCTAAACCCACCCTAACCATAACCCTAAACATAACCCCTAACTCCTAACCCTAACCCTAAGGGTCCATAAACCTAACCCTAACCCTAACCCTAACACTAACCCTAACCTTAACCCTAACCCTCACTTTAACCCGAACCCTACCCTAACACTCAACCTCACAATTACCCTCACCCAAACCCTCACCCTAACCCTAACCTAACCCAAAACCAAACCCTAACCGAAACACTAACCCTAATTCTAACCCTAGTCCTAACCCTAACCCTAACCCTGACCATAACCCAAACTCTAAACCTAGCCCTAGTCCTAACCCTAAACATAACCCTAACCCTAACCCTAATCCTAACCCTAACCATAAGGGTCCCTAAACCTAACCCTAACCCTTAACCCAAACCTTAACCCTAACCATAAACCTAACCTTAACCTAACCATAAACATAACCACTAACTCCTAACTCAAATCCTAAAGCTAACCGTAAACGTCACTAACCCTAACCCTAATCCTAAAGCTAACCCTAACCCTAGTCCTAACCCTAACCCTAACCATAACCATGATCCTAACCCTAAACCTAAACCTAAGGCTAACCCTAATCTTAACCATAACCCTAACCTTAACCCTAAGGGTCCCTAACCCTAACCCTAACCCTAACCCTAAATCTAATCCTAACCCTAACTCTAACCCTCACCCTCAACCTAACCCTAAGCCTAACCTTAACCCTCACCCTCATCCTAACCCTCACCCTAACCCAAACCCTAACCCTAACCCTAACCCTATCCCTAGTCCCAGACCTAACCCTAACCCTAACCCTAACACTAACGCTAACACTAACCTTAACCCTAACCCTAACCCTGACACTGTGTCCCTAACCCTAACCCTAAACCTCACCCTCACCCTCACCCTAACCCAAACCATAACCCTGACCCTAACCCAAACTCTAACATTAGTTATAGCCATAACCCTATACATAACCATAACCATAACCCTAATCCTATCCCTAACCGCAAGGGTCCCTAAAAATAACCCTAACCCTTAACCCAAAACCTAACCCTAACCATAAACATAACCCTACCCCTAAACATAACCACTAACTCTTAAACCTAATGCTAACCCTAAACCTAAGGGTCTCTAACACTAAACCTAATGCTAAACCTAACCCTAATACTAGTAATAGCCGTAACCCTAACCATAAACCTAATCGTAACTCTAAACCTAACCTTAACACTAACCCTAATCTAACCATAAGTGTTCCTAACCCTAACCTAACCCTTACCCTAACGCTAACCCTAAGCCCCACCCTGACCCCTAACCCTAACCCTAACTCTAACCCTAACCCTCACTCTCACCCTAACCCTAACAATAACCCTATCCCTAATCCAAACCCTAATCCTAGGCTTAGCCCTAACCCTATACATGACCCTAGCACTAACCCTAATCCTAACCTTAACAGTAAGGGTCCCTAACCATAACCATAACCCTTAACCCAAAACCTAACCCTAACTATAAGCCTAACCCTAACCATAAACCTAAACATAACCCCTAACTCCTAAGCCAAACCCTAACCATAACCCTAAGGGTCCCTAACCCTAACACTAATCCTAACCTAACCCTAACCTTAGTAATAGCCTTAACCCTAACCATACACCTAACTTTAACCCTAACCCTAACCCTAACCCAAACCCTCACCCTAACCCTCAACCTAACCCTCACCCTCACCCTAACGCACACCCTCATCCTCACCCTCATTCTCAGCCTAACCATCACCCTCAACCGCACCATAAACCTAACCCTAACCCTAAACCAAAACCTAGCCCTAACCCTAACCCTCACCCTAACACTAAGCCTAACCCTCACCCTTAACCTATCCCTCAGGCTAACCCTAAGCCTCACCCTGACCCCTAAACCTAACCCTAACTCTAACCCTCATCCTCACTCTCACCCTAACCCTACCTCTACCCCTAACACTCACCCTCACCCTAAAACTAACCCTAACCCTAACCCTCACCCAAACATTAACCAAAACGCTAACCCTACCCCTAACACTAACCCCAACCCTCACACTAACACTAACACTAACCATCACTCTAACCCTAACCCTAACCCTAACTCAAACCCTAACTCTAACTCTAACCCTAACCCTAACCCAAAGCCTAAACCTAGCCGTAGCCCTAATCCTATACATAAACCTAGCCCTAACGCTAACCCTACCCTTAACCCTAACGCTAACCCTAATCCTCACCCTCAAACTAACCCTAACCCTAA
The DNA here is from genome assembly GCF_031878675.1 of Megascapheus bottae. Classification (NCBI taxonomy): domain Eukaryota; kingdom Metazoa; phylum Chordata; class Mammalia; order Rodentia; family Geomyidae; genus Megascapheus; species Megascapheus bottae. Next base: position 70,088 of record NW_028327755.1, on the reverse strand, counting down.
CTCCTAACCCTAAACCTAACCCTAACCCTAAACCAAAACATAACCATAACCCTAACCTGTTAGAACCCTAACTCAACCCTAAACCTAACTCTAACCCTATATATAAACCTAACCCTAGCCCTAACCCAAACCCTAAACCTAGCCCTAGCCTTAACCCGAACCATAAACCTAAACCTAACCCTAACCCTAACCTTAACCCTAACAGTAAGGGTCCCCAACCCTAAACCTAACCCTAACCCTAACCCGCACTCTAACCCTAACCGTAACACTAACCCTAACCTTAACCCTAACCCTAACCCTACCCTAAACCTAACCTTAACCCTCACCCTAACCCTAACTCTCACCCACACCCACACCCTAACACTCACCCTCACCCTAACCCACACCCTCACCCTCACCCTCATTCTCACGATAACCCTCACCCTCACCCTAACCATAACCATAACCATAACCATAACCTAAACCCTAATCCTAAACCTCACACTCACCCTCACCCTCACCCTAACCATCACCCTCACCCTCACCTTAACCCTAACCCTAATCCAAACCCTAACCCTAACACTATTCCTAACCCAAACCTGCAACCTAACCCTCACCCTTACCCGAACCCACACCCTCACCCTCAACCTCATTCTCACACTCACCGTAATCCTAATCCTAACCATAACCCTAAACCTAAACCTAACCCTAACACTCACCCTAACCCAAATCCTAACCCAAACACTAACTCTAACCCAAACCTGAATCCTAACCCTAACCCAAACCCTAAACCTAGCACTAGCCATAACACTGTACATAACCCGAACACTAACCAATATCCTAACCGTAACCATAAAGGTTCCTAAACCTAACCCTAACACTTAACCCAAACACTAACCTAAACTATAAACCTAGCCCTAACATTAACCCTAAACATAACATCTAACTCCTACCCCTACCCCTAACCTTAACCCTAAGGTTTCCGAACGCTAACCCTAATCCTAACCCTAACCCAAACGTTAGAAATAGCCCTAACCCTAACCCTAACCCTAAACCTATCCCTTACCCTAACCCTCACCCTAAACCTAAACCTAACCCTAACCCTAATCCTAACCATTACCCAACACAAACCCTATCCATGAACCCTAACCCTCACCCTAACCCTAACCATAACCCTAAACCTAACCCTCACCCTAAACCTAACCCTAACCCTAATGGTAACCCTCACACTCACCCTAACCCTCCTCTAACCCTAACCCTAACCCTAACGCTAACCCTAAGCCTATCCCTCACACTCATACTCACCCTCACCCTAACCTTCACCCTAACCCTAACCCTAACCCTAAACGTCACACTCAACCTAACCCTCACAATAACCCTAACCCTAAGGCTAACCCTAAGCCAAACCCTCACACTCACCCTCACCCTCACCCTAAACCTAAGCCTCACCCTAACCCTATTCCTAACCCTCATCCTAACACAAACCCAAAACCTAAACCTAAACCTAAACCTAATCCTTACCCTAACCCTAACCCTCAATCTAACCCTCACCCTCACCCTAACCCTCATCCTAACCTTAATATTAAACCTAAGCCTCACCCTCACCCTAACCCTAACCATAACCCTAACCGTAAGGATACCTAAAGCAGACCCTAACCCTTAACCCAAACCCTAAACCTAACCATAGACCTACCTGAACAATAAACATAACCACTAATTCCTAACCTAAAACCTAACCCTAACCCTAATTCTAAACCTAACCCTAACCCTAGTCCTAGCCCTAACCCTAACCATAATCCTAACACTAAACCTAAACTTAACGCTAACTTTAACCTTAACCGTAACCCTAACCCTACCCTAAGAGTCCCTAAACCTAACCCTAACCCTAAACCTAAAACTAAACCTAACCTGAAACCTTACACTAACTCTAACCTTAACCCTCACAATAACCCTCATCTAACCTTCACCCTAACCCTAACCCTAACCCCCACCCTAACCCTAATGCTAAACCTAACCCTGACCCTCACTCCCACCCAAAATCTAAAACTTAGCCTAACCCTAACCGCAATGCTAACCTGAACCCTAACCCAAACCTTAACTCTAACCCTAACCTTAACCGTAACCCTGATCTTCAAACTCACACTAACGCTCACCTTCACCCGCACCCTAACCCTAACCCTAACATTCACCATAACCCTAACCATAACTCTAACAGTAAACCTAACCCTCACCCTAACCCTCACCCTAACCCTAACCTAACCCTAACCCTCACACTCACCTAACCCTCATTCTAAGCCTAACCCTAACCCTAACGCTAACCCTAAACCTAACCCTAATACTCACCCTCAATTTCACCCTAAACCTAACCCTCACCCTAACTCTAACCCTAACCCTCATCTTAACACTAACCCTAACCCTAAACCTAAATCTAACCCTCACCGTAACCCTAACCCTCGCCCTAACCCTCACGCTAACCCTAAACCGCATCCTAACCCTAACCCAAAACCTAAACCTGACCTCACCCTAACCCTCACAGTAAACCTATCCCTAAATCTCACCCTAATCCTCACCCTAAACCTAGCCCTAACCCTCACCCTAACTTTCACACTAACCCTCAACTTAACCCTAACCCTAACCCTAAGCCTAAACCTCACGCTAACTATAACCCTAAACCCAACCCTAAACCTAACCTTCACCATCACGCTAACCCTAACCCAAACCCTCAACTTCAACCTAAGCCACAACCTCACCCTAACCATAACCATAACCCTCACCCTAACCCTAACCTAACCCTAACCCTAACCTTCACCCTCACCCTAAACCTATCCCTAACCCTAACCCTAACCTCAACACTCACACTCACCCTAACCCTCACTCTAACCCTAACCCTAAGCGTAACACTAACTCTAACCCTAACCCTAACCCTCACCCTCACAATCACCCTCACCCTAAACCTCACCCTCATCCTAACACTAACACTAACCCTAACCCTAACCCTAACCTTCACCCTAACCCAAACCCTCACCTTTATCCTCACAGTAAACCTAACCCTAACCCAATCCCAAACCCTAACCCTAACCCTCAACCTAGCTCTAGCCCTAACCATAAACATAACCCTAACCATAACCTTAATCCTAACCCTAACCGTAAGGGTCCCTAAAGCTAACACTAACCCTTAACCCAAACCCTAAACCAAACCATACACCTAACCCTAACACAAACCCTAAACTTTACGCCTAATTCCTAACGCAAACCATAACCCTAACCCTAACGTCCCTAACCCTAATCATAATTCTAACCCTAACCCTAACCCTAGTTCTAGCACTAATCGTAAACATAATTCTAACCCTAAACCTAAACCTAATGCTAACACTAACCTTACCTCTATCCCTAACCTTAACACTAAGTGTACCTCTCCCTAACCCTAACCCTAACCCTAAACCTAAAAATAACCCGAACCCGAACCCTAACACTAACCCTAACGCTAACCCTCAACCTAACCCTAACCCTAACCCTCACCCTAACCCTAACCCTAATCCTAACCCATACCCTAAACATAGACCTAGCCTTAAAACTATACATAACCCTAAACCTAACCCTAATCCTAACCCTAATCTAGGGGTCCGTAAACCTAAGCCTATCCCTTAACACAAACCCTAACCCTAACCATAACCTTAACCCTAAACCTAACCCTAAATATAACCCCTACCTCCTTACCCTAACCCTAACCCTAATGGTCCCTAACCCTAACCCTAATCCTAAGTGTCCCTAACCCTAACCCTAACCCTAATCTCACTCGAACCCTATCCCTCCCCTTCCCCTAACCCTCCCCCTCCCCCTACCCTCATCCTACCCCTAAATCTAACCCTAAACAAACCCTCACCCTCAAGCTAACTCTAACCCTAACCCTCACCTTCAACCTAACCCTCAGCCTCACCCTTACCCTAACCCTCACCCTAACACTAACCCTAAACCTCACCCTAACCCTCAACGTAACCCTAACACTGACCCAAACACTAACCCGAACCCTAACCCCAACCAAAATCCTAAACCTACACCCAGCCCTAACCTTAAATATAACCCTTACCATAACCCTAATCCTAAACATAACTCTGAACCTGACCGTCACCCTAATCCTAACCTTCACCCTCACACTCACCCTAATCCTAGCCCCAACCCTCAACCTCACTCAAACCTTAACCATAACCCTAACACTCACCCTCACCCTCAAACTCACCCTCACCCAAACTCTAACCCTTACCCTAACGGTAAACATAATGCTAACCCTAACCCTAACACATATCCTAACTCTAACCCTAACACTAACCCTGACCCTAACCCTGATCCTCAACTAAACCCTAACACTCACCCTCACTCGCATCCTAACCCTAACCCTACCCGTCACCGTAACCCTAACCCTAACCCACGCCCTCAACCTAAACCTCACCCTCACCCTAAACCTAACCCTAACCCTCACCCTCACCCTCACTGTAACCCTAACCTAACCCTAACACTAACCCTCACACTCACCCTCACCCTAACACTAACCCTAATCCTAACCCCAAGCCTCACACTCACCCTAAACTTCACTCTAACCCTAACCCTAACCCTAACTCCAACTCTAACCCTAACCCTCACCCTCACAATCTCTCACCCTAATCCTCACCCTCACCCAAACCCTAACCCTAACACTAACCCTAACCCTAAACCTAGCCCTAGCCCTAAACCTAAACATAACCCTAATCCTAACCTTAATCCTAATCCTAACCATAAGAGTCCCTAAAGCTATCCCTAACCCTTAACTCAAACCCAAAACCAAACCATATATTTAACCCTAAACAGAACACTAAACATAACACCTAATTCCTAACAAAACCTAACCCTAAACCTAACGGTCCCTAACCCTAACCATAACTATAAACCTAACCCTAACCCTAGTCCCAGCCCTAACCCTAACCTTAACCCTAAAACTAACCCTAACCCTAAGGTTCCCTAAACCTAACCCTAACCTTAACCCTCACCCTAACCCTAACTCCAACCTTCACCCTAAAGCTAACCCTAAACCTAAACCTCACCCTCACCCAAAATCTAAACCTTAGCCTAACCCTAACCATAATGCGAACCCTAACCCTAACCCAAACCCTAACTCTAAGTGTAACCCAACTCTCACCATCACTCGCAACATAACCCTCACCCTGACCCTCACCGTAACCCTAACCCTAACCCTAAACCTAACCCTCACCCTAACCCTACCCTAACCCTAAACCTAACCCTAACCCAAACCCTAACCCTAACCCAAACCCTAACATATCCCTAACCATCACCCTAACCCTAACCATAACACTAACCCTAACCCTCACACTAACCCTAACCCTCACACTCATCCTAACCCTCCTCTAACCCTAACCCTAACCCTAACCCTAACGCTAACCCTAATCCTAACCCTCACCCTCACCCTCAACCTAACCCTCACCCTAACCATAACCCTAAACCTAACCCTCACACTCACCTAACCTTCATTCTAAGCCTAACCCTAACCCTAACGCTAACCCTAAACTTAACCCTAACACTCACGCTCACCCTAAACCTAAGCCTCACCCTATCTCTAACCCTGAACCTAACCCTCATCCTAACACTAACCCTAACCCTAAACCTAAACCTAAACCTTACACTAACCCTAAAACTCACCCTAACCCTCATGCTAACCCTAACTTCACCCTAACTCTAAACCAAACCCTCACCTCACCCTAACCCCCACCCTAACCCTATCCCTAACTCTCACCCTAACCCTCACCCTAACCTAACCCTAAACCTCACCCTAACCCCCACCCTAACCCTCACCCTAACCCTCACCCTAACCCTAATCCTAACCTTAACCTTAGCCTAACACTCATTCTCACCCTAACCCTCAACCTATCCCTAAACCCAACCCTAAACATAACCCTCCCCCTCACGCTAACCCTAACCCTAACCCTCACCCTCAACCTAAACCTAACCCTAACCCTAACGCTCACACTAACCCTAAACTAACCCCAACCCTCACACTCACCCAACCCTCTCTAACCCTACCCTAACCCTAACCCTAACCCTAACCCTAACCCCAAGCCTCACATTCGCCCTAATCCTCACTCTATCCCTAACACTATCCCTAACGCTAACTCTAACCCTAACCCTCACCCTCACAATCTCACCCTAATCCTCACACTCACCCAAAAGCTAAACCTAACACTAAACCTAATCCTAAACATAGCCCTACCCCTAACCCTAAACATAACCATAACCCTAACTCTAATCCTAACATTAACCATAAGTTTCCCAAAAGCTAACCCTAACCCTTAACCCAAACCCTAAACCTAACCATAGAACTAACCCTAACCCTAACACAAAACATAAAACCTAATTCCTAACAAAACCTAACCCTAAACCTAACGATCCCTAAACCTAACGATCCCTAACCCTAACCCTAATTCTAAACCTAACCCTAACCCTAACCTTAACCCTAACTCTAACCCTAACCCTAATGGTCCCTAAACCTAACCCTAACCCTAAACCTAAACCTAAACGGAACTCGAACCCTACCCTAACCCTAACCCTAATCATCACCCTAACCCTAACTCAAACCCTCACCCTAACCCTAACCCTAAACCTAAACCTCACCCTCACCCTCACCCAAAATCTAAACCTTAGACTAACCCTAACCGTACTGCTAACCCTAACCCAAACCCTAATTCTAACCCTAACGCTAACCCTAACCCTGACCCTCAACCTAACCCTAAAGCTCACCCTCACACGCACCCTAACCCTAAACTTAACCCTCAACGTAACCCTAACCCTCAACGTAACCCTAAACCTAACCCTCACCCTAACCCTAAATCTAACCCTAACCCAAACCCTAACCCTAACCCTAATCCTAACCGTAACCCAAACTCTAACATAACACTAACCCTCACCCTAACCCTAACCATAACCTAACCCTAACCCTCACCCTAACACTCACCCAAACCCTAACCCTAACCCTAACCCTCACACTCACACTAACCCTCCACTAACCCTAACCCTAACCCTAAGGCTAACCCTAATCCTAACCCTCACCCTCACCCTCACTCTCACCATCAACCCTCACCCTAACCCTTACCCTAACCCTCACACTCACCTAACCCTCATTCTAACCCTAACCCTAAACCTAAAGCTAAACCTAATACTCACCCTCACCCTCACCCTAACCCTAACCCTAACCCTCATCCTAACACTAACCCTAACGCTAACCCTGAACCTAAACCATACACTACCCCTAACCCTCAACCTATCCCTCACACTAACCCTAAAGCTCACCAAAACCCTAACGCTAAACCAAACCCTCACCTCACCCTAACCCCCACCCTAAATCTATCCCTAACTCTCACCCTAACTCTCACCTTAACCCTAACCCTAAACCTCACCCTAACCCCCACCCTAACCCTCACCCTAACCCTCACCCTAATCCTCACCCTAACCCTAATCCTAACCTTAACCATAAGCCTAACACTCACCCTCACCCTAACCCTCACCCTATCCCTAAACCCAACCCTAAACCTATCCCTCCCCCTCACGCTAACCCTAACCCTAATCGTAACCCTAACCCTCACCTTCAACCTAACCCTAACCCTCACACAAACCTTAAACTAACCCCAACCCTCACACTCACCCTAACACTCACTCTAACCCTAATCCTAACCATAACTCTAACTCTAACCCTAACCCTCACACTCACCCTAAACCTCACCCTAACCCTAACCCTAGCCCTAACCCTAACCCTAGACCTTAACCCTGAACATAATCCTAACCCCAAACCTCAATCTAACCCTAATTGTAACCCTAACCCTAACCCTCACCCTCACCCTAACACTCAGCCTACCCCGAAACCTAACCCTAAACAAACCCTCACCCTCAAGCTATCTCTAACCCTAACTCTCACCCTCATCCTAACTCTCAGTCTCACCTGAACCCTAACACTCACCCTAACACTAACCCTAACCCTCAACCTAAACCTCAACTTAACCGAAACACTAACCCAAAAACTAACCCTAACCCTAACCCTAACCCTAACCCTAACCCAAATCCTAAACCTAGACCTAGCCCAAACCCTAAACATAACCCTAACCCTAACCCTAACCCTACCCCTAACCCTGACCCTGACCCTCACCCTAACTTTCAGCTCACACACACCCTAATCCTAACCCCAACACTAGAACTCACCCTTACCCTAACACTAACCCTAACCCTAACCCTCACCCTAACCCTAAACCTAACCCTAAACATCACCTTCACCCTCACCCTAAACCTAGTCCTCACCATCAGTCAAACCCTAACCCGAACCATACTCCCTAACCCAAACCCTAAACATAACCCTAACCCTAATCCTAAACCTCACCCTCACGCTCACCCTCACCCTCACACTCACCCTCAAACTAACTCTCAACCTCCCCCTCATCCTAACCCTAACCCTAATGCAAACCTAACCCTAACAATAACAATAACCCTAACCGTAATCCTAACCCAAACACTAAATCTAGCCCTAGCCCTAACATTATACATACCCCTAAATTTGACCCTAATCATAACCCTAACCGTAAGGGTCCCTCAACCTAACACTAACCCTTAACCCAAACCCTAACCCAAACTATAAAACTAGTCATAGCCCTAACCCTAAACATAAACCCTAACTCCTAACACTAATTCCAACCATAACCTTAAGGGTCCCTAACCCTAACCCTAACCCTAACCCTTAACCTAAACCTAACCTTAACACTCATTCTAACACTAACCCTAACCCTAATCCACACCATCACCCTCATTCTCACCTAAACCTCACACTCACCCTCACCATAACCCTAACCCTAAACCAAAACCTAACCCTAACCCTAACCCTTAACCCTTACCCTAACCATCACCCTCACCCTAACCCTAACCCTCACCCTAATCCTAACCCTAAACCTAACCCTAACCCTCAACCTCACCCTCACCCTAACCCTAACCCTAACATTAGCCCCAAACATCACACTCACCCTAACCCTAACTCTAACCCTAAACCTAACCCTAACTCTAACCCAAACCCTAACCCTCACCCTCACAATCACACTCACCCTAAACCTCACCCTAACCCTAACCCTAAACCTTATCCTAACCCTAACCCTAACCGTAACCCTAACCCTAGTCCTAGCCCTAACCCAAAACCATAAATCTAACCATAACCCTAACCCTAACACTAACCCTACCCTTAACCTTAACCCTAACCCTAAGGGTATCTAACCCTAAGCCTAATCCTAAACTTAACCCTAACCCTAGTAATAGCCCTAACCTAAACCTAAACCTAACCCTATCCCTAACCCTAACCCTAACCTTAACCCTAACCCTAACCCTAATCCTATGGGCTCCAAACCCTAATCCTAACCTTAAACCTAACCCTAACCCTAACCCTAGCCCTGTCCCTCACCCTAACCATAACCCTAACACTCACCATAACCCTCAATCTAACCCTAACCCTAACCCTTACCCTCACCCTAACCCAAAACCTAACCCTAACCATAACCCTAATCCTAACCCTCAACATAACCCTCACCCTAACCCTCACCCTAACACGCATACTAACCCTCACCCTAACCCTAACCCTAAACCAAACCCAAACCCTAACCCTAAACTTAATCCTAACCCTCACCCTAACCCGTACCCTAATCCTTACCCTAAATCTAGCCCTAGCCCTAACCTAAACATAATCCTAACCCGAACCCTAATCCTAACTCAAACTGTAAGGGTCCCGAAATCTAACCCTAAACCTTAACCCAAACCCTAACACTAACCATAGACTTAACCCTAACCCTAACCCTAAACATAACCCCTAATTCCTAATCCATATCCTAACCTAACCCTAAAGGTCCCTAACCTTAAACCTAATTCTAACCCTAACCCTAACCCCCACCCTAATCCTAACGCTCACTCTAACCTAACCCTAACCCTAAACCGAATCCTAACACAAATCCTAACCCTAACCCTAACCCTAACCTTAACCCTAACCCAAAACCTACTCCAAACCCTAAACCTAGTCCAAGCCCTAAACCTATACATAACCCTAACCCTAACCCTAATCCTAACCCTAACCGTTAGGGTCCCTAAACCTATCCCTAACCCTTAACCCAAACCATAACCCTGACCATAACGGTCCCTAACCATAACCCTAACCCTCATCCTAAACCTAGCCATAACCCTTGTCCTAGCCCTAACCCTAACCATAAACTTAACCCTAAGGGTCCCTAAACCTAATGCTAACCCTCAACCTAACCCTCAGCCTAACCCTCACCCTAACCCTCACCCACACCCTACCCTAACCCTAACCCTCATCCTAACCCTAACCCTTACCCTAACCCTAAACCTAACCCTAACCCTAACCCAAACCCTAACCCTAACCTTACCCCTAACCCTAAACTTACCCCAAACCCTAAACCTAGCCCTAGCCTTAAACCTATACATAACCCTAACCCTAACCCTAATCCTAAACCTAACCGGAAGGGTCCCTAAACCTAACACTAAACCTTAACCCAAACCATAACCTAAAGCTTAATGCAAACCTTAACCCTAAACATACTTTAACTCTAACCCTGACCCTAAATATAACCACTAACTCCTAACACTAACCCTAACCCTAATGGTCCCTACTCCTAAACATAATCCTAACTCTAAAACTAACCCTGTTCCTAGCACAAACCCTAACTATAAACCTAACCCTAAACCTAACCCTAACACTAACCCTAAGCTTAACCCTAACCCTAGCCCTAAGCCTAAGGGTTCCTAACTCTAACCCTAATCCTAACCCTCACCCTCACTCAAACCCTAACCCTAACCCTCACCATTAACCTAACCCTCACCCTAACCCTAATTCTAACCTAACCTAACACTAAACCTAACCCTCACCCTCACTCTAACCCTCACCTTAAACCTCACCCTCACCCTCACTCCCACCCTAACCCTAACCCTAACCCTCACCCTCACCCTCACCCTAACCCTAACCCCAATCCTAACCCTAACAATAACCCAACCCTAACCCTAATCCTAACCTTAACCCTAACCCTAAACCTACCCCAAACCCTAAACCTACCCCTACCCCTAGCCCTAAACCTATACATTACCCTGAACCTAACCCTAATCCTAACCCTAAACTTAAGGGTCCCTAAACCCAACACTAAGCCTAAACCCAAACCCTAACCCTAACCATAAACTTAACCCTAACCCTAACCCAAAATATAACCCCTAAATCCTAAACCTAACCCTAACCCTAATGATCCCTACTACTAATCATAATCCTAACCCTGAAACTAACACAATTCCTAGCCCAAACCCTAAGCATAAACCTAACCCTAAACCTAACCCTAACAGTACCCTTAACCTTAACCCTAACCCTAACCCTAAGGGTCCCTAACCCTAACCCTAACCATAACTCTAACCCTCACCCTAGCCTAAACCCTTTCCCTAACCCTAACAGTAAACCTAAACCTAACGCTTACCCTAACCAAAATCCTAACCATAACCCTAATAGTACGTAACAGTATATCTAACCCTAACCCTATCCATAGTCCTAGCCCTAACCCAAATCCATAAACCTAACCCTAACCCTAACCCTAACGCTAACCCTAAACTTAACCTTAACCCTAACCCTAAGGGTCTCTATCCCTAACCCAAATCCTAAACCTAACACTAACCCTTACCCTAAACCTAACCTTAACCCTATACTTAACCCTAACTCTAAGGGTCCCTAACCCTAACCTTAAACCTAACCCTAATCCTAACCCTAAGCCTAGCCCTCACCCTCAACCTAACCCTAACCCTCACACACACCTTAAAACTCACTCTAAACCTCACACTAATCCTTACCCTCACCCTAACCGTAACCGTAACCCTAACCCTCACTTAAACCCTAACACTAACCCTCAACCTAACCATCACCCTAAGCCTTACCCTAACACTTAGTCAAACTTAAACCCTAAACATAAAACTAACCTTAACCCTAATCCTAAGCCCAACAGCAAGTGTACCTAAAGCTAACCCTAACACTTAACTCCAAACCTAACCCTAACCATAGACCTAACAATAAGCCTAACCCTAAACATAACCCCTAACTCCTAACCCAAACCCTAACCCTGACTCTAACGGTCCCTAACCCTAACCCTAATCATAAATCTAACCCTGACCCTAGTCCTAGCCCTAACCCTAACCATAAACGTAACCCTAAGGGTCCCGAACCCTAACCCTAACCTTAACCCTAATCCTAACCCTAACCCTCACCCTCACCCTAACCCTCATCCTAACGCTCACCCTTACTCTCATCCTAACCCTTACCCTCACTCTCACCCTCACCCTAATCCTAACCCTAAACCTAACCCAAAACCAAACCCTAACCCTAACCCCAACCGTAACCCTTTCCCTCACTAAACCTAGCCCTATCCCTAAAATTATACCCTCACCCTAACCCTAAACCTAATCCTAACCCAAACCCTAAACATAAACATAAACCTAACCCTAACTATAAGGGTCCCTAAAGCTAAACCTAACCCTTAATCCAAACCCTAAACCTAACCATAAACCTAACCCTAACCGTAACCCTAAACATAACCCCTAACTCCTAACCTTAAGGGTCCCTATCCCTAATCCTAATCCTAACGATAACACTAGACCTATCCCTAACCCTAAAGATGAACCTAACGCTAACCTTAACCCTAACCCTGACTTTAACCCAAACCCTTACCCTAACATTCAACCTCACAATTACCCTCACCCTAACCCTCACACTAACCCTAACCCTAACCCAAAACCAAACCCTAACCCCTAAAATAAATCCTAACCCTAACCCTAACCCTAACAATAACCCAAACTCTAATCCTAACCCTAACCCTAACCCATACCCTAACCCTAACCCTAACTTTAACCCTAACCCTAAACCTACCCCAAACCCTAAAACTAGCCCTAGCCCTAAACCTAAACATAACCCTAACCCTAATCCTAACCCCAACCGTAAGGGTCCCTAAACCTAACTCTTAACCCAAACCCTAACCCTAACCATAAACCTAACCTTAACCCTAACACTAAACATAACCACTAACTCCTAAACCAAACCCTAAAGCTAACCGTAACAGCCCCTAACCCTAACCCTAATCTTAAACCTAACTCTAGTCCTAACCCTAACCCGAATCATAAACCGCACCCTAAGCCTAACCCTAACGCTAAACATAAACTTAACCATAATCCTAACCCTAACCCTAAGGGTCCCTAACTCTCACCCTAACCCTGACCCTAACCTTAACCCTAACCCTAACCCAAAGGGTCTCTAACACTAACCCTAATCCTACACCTAACCAGAACCCGAGAAATAGCCAAAACCCTAATCATAAAACTTACACTAACTCTAACCGTAACCCTAACCATAACCATAACCATAACCATAATCATAACCCTAACCCTAAGAGTCCCTACCCCTAACCCTAACACTAACACTAAACCTAAACCTAGCCCTCACCCAAACCCAAACCCTAACCCTAACACTTACCCTAATCCTCACTCTAACCCTAACCCTGACCCTCACTCTCACCCTTACCCTAACCCTAACCCTCACCCTAAACCTCACCCTAGCCCTAACTCTAACCCTCACCCTAACCCTAACCCTTACCCTGACCCAAATCCAAACTCTAAACATAACCATAAACCTAACCCTAATCCTAACCCTAACGGTAAGGATCCCTAAAGCTAACCCAAACACTTAACCCAAAACCTAACCCTAACCATAGACCTAACCCTAACCCTAACTTTAAACATAACCCCTAACTCCTAACCCAAACCCTAACACTAACCCTAACGGTCCTTAACCCTAACCATAATGCTAAACCTAAACTTATCCCTAGTCCTAGCTCTAACCATAACCATAAACCTAACTACAAGCCTAACCCTAAAGCTGCCCAAACCTTAACCCTAACCCTCATCCAAACCCTAACCTAGCCCTAGACCTAAAGCTATACATACCCCTAACTCTAACCCTAATCCTAACCCTAAGTGTAAGGGTCCCTAAACCTAACCCTAACGCTTAACCCCAACGCTAACTCTAACCATAAACCTATCCCTAACCGTAACCCTAAACGTAACCCCTAATTCCTAACCTTAAACCTAACCCTAACCCTTTGGGTCCCTAACCAAAACCCTAATCCTATCCCTAACCCGAGTCCTAGACGTAACACTAATCATAAACCTAACCCTAACCCTAAACCTAAACCTAACCCTAACCCTAATCCTCAACCTCACACTCACCCTAACCCTCACCCTAAATCTAACCCTAAACCTCAGACTAACCCTCACCCTCACCCTAACCCTAACCCAAAACCCAACCCTCACCCTAATCCTAACCCTAACACCTACCCTAACCCAAACCGTAAACCGAGCCCTAGCCCTAACCTAAACATAACCCTCACACTAACCCTAATCCTAAACCTAAACGTAAGGGTCCCTAAACCTAACCCTAACACTTAACCCTAACCCTAACCCTAAACATAAACCTAACCCTAGCCGTAACCCTAAACATAACCGCTAAGTGCTAACCTAAACCCTAACCCTATCCCTAACGGTCCCTAAACCTAACCATAACCGTAACCATAACCATAACTCTAACCCTAACACAAACCTTAACCATAAACCTAACCCAAACCCCAACCTTAACCCTATACATAACCCTAACCGTAACCCAAATGCTAACCCTAAACGTAAGGGTCCGTACCTAATCCTAACCCTGAACCCAAACCCTAACCCTAACCATAAACCTAACCCTAACCCTAAACATAACCCCTAACATTTAACCCTAACCCTAACCCTAACGCTAAGGGTCTCTGTCCCTAAACCTAAACCTAACCCTAGTCCTAAAAGTATCCCTAACCCTAACCATAAACCTAATTGTAACTCTAACCCGAACTTTAACCCTAACACTAACCCTAACCCTGAAGGGTTCCCAACGCTAACTTAACCTTAACCCTAATGCTAACCCTAAACCTCATTCTCACCCTAAACCTAACCCTAGCCCTAACCCTAAAACTCACCCTAACCCTAACCGTAACCATACCCCTAAACCAAATCCTAAACCTAGCCATAGCCCTAACCCTAAAAATAACCCTAACCTTAACCATTATCCTAACCCTAACAATAAGGTTCCCTAAACCTAACCATAACCCTTAACCCAACTCCTAACCCTAATGATAAACCTAACCCTAACTCTAACCCTAAACATGACCAGTAACTCTTAACCCAAACACTAACGCTAACCCTAAGGGACCCTAACCCTAACACTAACGCGAACCCGAACCCTAAACCTAGTAATAGCACTAACCCTAACCATAAAACTAACCCTAACCCTAACTCTCACCTTAACCCTCACCCTCAACCTAACCCATACACTCAACCTCACCCTGACACTAACGCTAACCCTAACCCTAACCCAAAGCCTAACCCTAACCCTTACCCTAAACCTCACCCTCACGCTAACCCTAACGCTCACCCTCACCCTAACCCTAACCCTAAACCTAATGCTAACTCTAAACCTAACCCAAACCCTAACCCTGACTCTAACCCTAACGCTAACCCTAAACCAAACCCTAAACCTAGCCCTAGCCCTAACCCTATACATAACCCTAAACCTACCCCTAATCCTAACCATAACCATAAGGGTCCCTAAACCTAGCCCTAACCCTTAACCCAAACGTTAACCCAAACTATAAACCTAACCTTAACCCTAACCCTGAACATAACCCCTAACTCATAACCCTAACTCTAAACCTAACCCTAAGGGTCCCTAACCCTAACCCTAACCCTAACCCTAACCCAAACCCTAGTAACAGTCCTAACCATAACCACAAACCAAACCCTAACTATAAACCTATCCTTAACCTAAACCTAACCCTAATCCTAACCCTAAACCTCACCCTCACCATAACCCTAAACATAACTGTAACCCTAACCCTAACACTTATCCTAACCCTAACCCTAAACCTCAGCCTCACCCTCACCCTAAACCTAGCCCTCACCCTCAGCCTATCCCTAACCCTAACCCTAACCCTAACCGTAACCATAACCCAAACCCTAACCCTCACGCTCACCCTCACCCTAACCCTAACCCTCACACTCAACCTCAACCTAACCCTCACCCTCACCCTCACACTAACCCTAACTCTATCGCGAACCCTAACCCTACCCTAACCCTAAACCTAGCACTAGCCCTAAACCTATACATAATCCTAAACCTAACCCTAATCCTAACACTAACCGTAAGGGTCCGTAAACCTAACCCTAACCCTTAACCCAAACGCTATCCCAAAATATAAACCTATCCCTAACCCTAACCCTAAACATAACCCCTAACTCCTAACCCTAACCTTAACCCTAATCCTAAGGATTCCTAACCCTAACGCTAGCCCTAATGGATCCTAAACCTAAGCCTAACCATAACCATAACTCAAACCCTAACCCTAACCCTAACCCTGTTCCTAACCCTCACTCTTACCCTCATCCTCACCCTAACACTAAACTTACTCTAAACCTAACCGTAACCATCACCCTAATCCTACCCTAACCTAACCCTCACCGTAACCCTCACCTAAAGCATAACCCGCACGCTCATCGTAACCCTAAACATAACCTTAACCCAAACTATAACTCTAACCCTAACCCCAACCCTGATGCTGACCCTCTCCCTAACCCTAAGGCTCACCCTCACCAGAACCCAAACCCTAACCCCAACCCTCACCGTAACCCTAACGTTCACCGTAACCCTAAACCTAACCCTTACCCTACCCCTCACCCTAACCCTAACCTAAACCTGTCCTTAACCCTAACCCTCACTCTAACCATAACCCCAACCCTAACCCTCATCTTAACGCTCACCCAAACCCTAAACTTAATCCTAACCATAACCATAATCATAAACTAAACCTAACCCTAAACCATAACCTTAACCGTAACCCTAATCCTAAACCTAAACCTCACCCTCACCCCCTCCCTAACCATAACCCTAAAACTAACACTGACCCTAAACATAACCTCTATCTCCTAACCCAAACCCTAACCCTCAAACAAATCCTAACGCTAACCCTAACCCTAAACCTCACCCTACCCCTAAGCCTAACCCTAACCCTTACCCTCACCCTAATGCTCACACTCACCCTAACCCTCACATTCACACTAACCCTAACCCTAACCCTCACCCTCACCCTAATCCTAATCTCACCCAAGCACTAACCATAAACCTCACCCTAAACTTCACCCTAACCCTAACATTAACCCAAACCCTAACTCTAACCCTAACACTAACCCAAATCCTAAACCTAAAACTACCCCTAACCCTAAACATAACCCTAACCCTAACCCGCACACTAACCCTAACCCTAAACCTAACCCTCAAACTCACAATCATCCTAACCCTAACCCAAACCTAACCCGAACCCTAAACCATAATCTTAAACCTAACCCTAACCCTCACCCTAACCCTGACCCTCACCCTCACCCTAACCCTAAATCTAACCCTCACCTTACCTGAACCCTCACCCTCACCCTAATCCTATCCCTAACCTGAACCCTAACCGTAATACTAAATATAACCTAAACCCAAACCCTAACCCAAACACTAACCCTAACACTGACCCTGACCCTCATCCTAACCCTAACACTCACCCTAACCCGCACCCTAACCCTAACCCGAACCCTCACCCGAACCCTAACACTCACCGTAACCCTAAACCTAACCCTCACCCTCACGGTAACCCTAAACATCACCTTAACCCAAACCCTAACCAAACCCTAACCCTAAACCTAACCTTAACCCTGATGCTTACCATCACCCTAACCCTAATGATCACCCTCACCCTCACCCTAAACCTAACCCTAACCCTCACCGTAACCCTAACCCTCACCTTAACCCTAAACTGACCCTCACCCTACCCCTCACTGTAACTCTAATCCTAACCCTAACCATAACCATAACCCTCACCCTAACCCTAACCCTAACCCTAACCCTCATCCAAACGCACACCCTAACCCAAAACTTAATCCTAACCCTAACCAAAAACGTAATATAAAGCTAACCCTAAACCTTAACCCTAACCCTAACCTTCACCTAAATCTCATCTTCACCCTCACCCTCTCCCTAACCCTAACCCTAACCCTAACCCTAAACATAAGCCCTAACTCCTAACCCAAACCCTAACTCTAACCCAAACGATCTCTAACACTATCCCTTATCCTAAGCCATATCTAACCCTAGTCCTAGCCCTATCCCTAACCATAAACCTAACGCTAACCCTAACCCTAACGCTAACCCTAACAATAATCCTAACCCTAAACCTAACCCTAAGGGTCCCTAACCCTAACTCTTACCCTAATCTTAACCCTAAACCTAACCCTAACCCTAACCCTAACCCTCACCCTAACCCTCAACATAATCCTAACCCTAACCCTAACCCTAAGCCTCACCCTAATCCTAACCCTAAAGCTTACCCTCAAACTAACTCTCACCCTAACTCTCAAACTCGGCCTAACCCTCACTCTAACCCTAACCCTAACCTTCACCCTCTACCTCACCCTCACCCTCACAATAACCCTTACCCTCACGCTAACCCTAACCCTAACCCTCACCCTCAACCTAAACCTCACCTTCACCCTAACCCTAACCCTAAACCTCACTCTAAAAATAACCCTAAACCTCACCCTAACCCTAACACTAACCACAACCCTAACTCTAACCCTAACCCTAACCCTAAACCAAACCCTAAACCTAAACCTACCCCTAACCCTAAACATAACCCTAACACTAACCCTGACCCTAAACCTAACTCTCACACTCACAGTCAGCCTAAGCCTAACCAAACCCTAAGGGAAACCCTAAACCTAACACTAACCCTAACCCTATTCCTAACCCTCACACTTATCCTCACCCTCACCCTAACCCTAACCCTTAGTCTAACACCAACCCTAACCCTAACCCTCACTGTAAACCTAACTCTGACCCTAACCCTAACCCTAACCCTCATCCTAACCCTCACCGTCACCCTAACACTAATCCTAACCCTAACTCTAACTCTAAACCTAAGCCTAACCCTAACCCTAACCCTAACCCTCACCGTCACCTTAACACTAATCATAACCCTAACCAAAACCCTAAACCTAGCCCTAGCCCTAACCCTAAACATAATCCTAACCCTAACTCTAATCCTAACCCTGACTCTAATCCTAACCCTAACTGTAAGGTTCCCTGAACCTAACTCTAACCCTTAACACAAACCATACCCCTAACCATAAACCTAACCCTAACACTAATGCTAAACATTACCCCTAACTCCTAACCCAAACCCTAACCCTAACCCTAACGTTCCCTAACCCTAACCCTAATCCTAAACCTAAACCAAACCCTAGCAATAGCCCTAACACTAACCCTAACCCTAACCCAAACCCTCACCCTAACCCTCACCCTAACCCTCACCCTCACCTGAACCCACACCCTCACCCTCACCCTCATTCTCAACTTAACCCTCACCCTCAACCTCACCGTAAACCTAACCCTAATCCTAAACAAAACCCTAACCCTAACCCTAACCCTAACCCTACCCTCACCCTCAACATTACGCTAACCCTAAACCTAACCCTAACCGAAAGCCAACCCTAAACCTAACCTTAACAATCACACTCACCCTAACCCAAAACCTCACCCTCACCCTCACCCTCATCCTGACCCTAACCCTAACCCTAACCAAAACCCTAACTCTAACCCTAACCCTAACCCTAACACAAACCCCAAACCTAGCCCTAGCCCTAAACCTATACATAACCCTAACCCTAACCCTAACCCTAATCCTAACCCTAACCATAAGGGTCCCTAAACCTAACCCTAACCCTTAACCCAAACCCTAACCCAAACAATAAACCTATCCCTAACCCTACACCTAAACCTACCACAATCCTATCCGTAACCTTAACACTAAACCTCAACCTCACCCTCACCCTAACCCTAAACCTAACCGAAACTCTAACCCGCACCCTAACCCTCACCCTCATCCTAACCCTTACCCTAACCCTAGCCATAACTCTCACCCTCAACCTCACCCTCATCCTCACCCTAATCCCAACCCTAACCCAAAACCTCACCCTAAACCTCACACCCACCCTCACCCTAATCCTAACCCTAACACTACCCTAACCCTTACCCTAACACTAACACTAACCCTCACCCTAACCCTAAACCTCACCCTCACTCTCAACCTCTCCCTCAACCTAAACCTAACCATAATCTTAACCCTAACCATAACTGTAACCATCACCTTCACCCTCACCCAAACCCTCACCCTCACCCTAACCCTAACCCTAATCCTAACCCTCACCTAAACACTAAACCTAACCCTCACCCTAACCCTAATCCTAACCAAAACCCTATTCCTAAACCTAACCTTAACCCTAACCCTCACCCTCACCCTAACCATAAACCTCACCCTCTACCTCACCCAAACCCTAACCATAACAATATTCCTAACCCTAACCCAAACCTTAAACATAGACCTGACCCTAACCCTAAACCTAACCCTAACACTAATTATAACCCTAACCCTAAATGTAAGTGTCCCGAAACCTAACCCTAACCCTTAACCCAAACCCTACCATAACCATAAACATAATTGTAACCCTAACCCTAAACATAACCCCTAACTCCTAACCCTAACCCAAACCCTAAACCCTGAACCTATCACTAGCCCTAAACCTACACATAACCCTAAACCTAACCCTAATCCTAACCCTAACAGTAAGGGTCCCTAAACCTAACACTAACGCTTAACCCAAACTCTAACCCAAACTATAATCCTATCCCTAACCCTAACTCTAAACATAACCCCTATCTCTGAACCCTAACAATAACCCTAATCCTAAGTGTCCCGAACCCTCACCCTAACCCTAAGGGTCCCTAACCTTAAACCTAACCCTAACTCTAACCCTAACCGTACCCCTTACCCTAACCCTAACACAAACCCTAAACCTAGCCCTAGCCCTAACCCTATATATGACACTAACCCTAACCCTAATCCTAACCCTAACCATAAGGCTCCCTAAACCTAACCCTAACCCTTAACCCAAACCCTAACACAAACAATAAACCTAAACCTAACCCTAACCCTAAACCCAACCCAAACCCTCAACCTCACCCTCACCCTAATCCTAAACCTAACCCAAACTCTAACCCTAACCCTAACCCAAAACTTAACCCTCACCCTAACCCCCACCCTAAACCTCACCCTCATTCTAACCCTAACTCTAAACCTCTCCATAACCCTCACCCTCACCCTCAACCTCACCCAAACCCTCACCCTAAACCTAACCCTAACCCTAACCCTAAACCTCACCCTAACCCTCACCCCCACCCTCACCCTAACCCAACCCTAACCCTCACCCTAACACTAAACATAACCCTAACCCTAACCCTAACCTTCACCCTCACCCTAACCCTGAACCTCACCCTCACCCTCACCCTCTCCCTCAACCTAAATCTAACCCTAATCAAAACACTAACCGTAACTCTAACCATCACCTTAACCCTCACCCAAGCCCTCACCCTCACCCTAACCCTAATCCTAACCAAAACTCTACCCCTAAACCTAACCCTAACCCTCACCCTCACCCTAACCATAAACTTCACCCTCTACTTCACCCTAACCCTAACCATAACACTAACCCTAACCCTAACCCATCCCTAAACATAGACCTGGCCCTAACCCTAAACATAATCCCAAACCTAACCATAACCCTAATTCTAAACCTAACCCTAACTGTAAGGGTCGGTAAACCTAACCCTAACCCTTAGCCCAAACCCTACCCTAACCATAAACATAACTCTAATCCTAACCCTAAACATAACCCCTAACTCCTAATCTTAACCCAAACCCTAAACCCTATACCTATCACTAGCCCTTAATCTATACATACCCCTAAACCTAACCCTAACCCTTAACCCAAACCCTAAACCAAACTATAATCCTATCCCTAACCCTAACTCTAAACATAACCCCTAACTCCCAACCCTAACACTAACCCTAATCCTAAGTGTCCCGAACCCACACCCTAACTCTAAGGGTCCCTAACCCAAAGCCTAACCCTAATCCTAACTCTCACTATAACCCTAACCCTAACCCTAACCCTAACCCAAACCCTAATCCTAAACCTAACTCTAATCCTAACCCGAACTCTTGCCCTCATCCTCACCCTAACACTAACCCTTATTCTAACACTAACCCTAACACTAACCCTCACCCTAACCCTATCCCTAACCCTAACCCTCACCCTAACCCTCACCCTCACCCATACCCTAAACCTTACCCTCACCCTCACCTGCACCCTTAACCTAACCCTAATCCTCACTTTAACCCTAATACTCACCTTAACCCTAAACATAACCCTCACCCTAACCCTCTCCCTAACCCTCACCCTAACACTAATACTAACCCTAACCCTAAACCTAACGCTAATCCTAACCCTCACACTAACGCTCACCCTCACCATAACCCTCATCCTAATCCTTGCCCTCAACCTCACCATAACCCTCACCCTCACCCTCACCCTAACCGTAACCTGAACCCTATCCCATACCTTAAACCTAGCCCTAGCCCTAAACCTATACATAACCCTAACCCTAACCCTAATCGTAACCCTAACGGTAAAGGTCCCTAAATGTAACCCTAAACCTAACCAGAAACCTAACCCTAATCCTCACCCTAAACATGACACCTAACTCTGAACCCTAACACTAACCCTAACCCCAAGGGTCCCTAATCCTAAACCTAATTCTAACCCTAACCCTAACCCTAGTTTTAGCCCTAAACCTAACCATAAACTTAACCCTAACCCTAACGCTAAACGTAACCTTAACCCTAACCCTAACCAAAACCCTAAGGGTCCCAAACCCTAACCATAATCCTAACCCTAACACTATCACTAGTGCTAGCACTAAGACTAACCATAAACCTAACCCTAAACCTAAGCCTAACACTAACTCTAACCCTTACCCCAAGCCTAAGCGTCCCTAACCCTAACTCTAACCCTAACCCAAAACCTAAACATAACCCTAACCCTAACCCTCACACTCACCATCAGCCTCAACCTGACCACAGCCCTCACCCTCACCCTAACTTTAACCATAACCCTAACCCTATCCCTAACCCTGACCCTGACCCTCAACCTAACCCTAACCCTCACCCTCACCCTAACCCTCACCCTAACGATAACACTAACACTCACCCTAACCCTAATCCTAAACCTAACCCTAATCCTCACACTAATCCTCACCCTCACCCTACGCCTAACCCTAACCCAAAACCTAACCCTAAAGGTAACCCTAACCCTAACCATCATCCTAACCCTAACCATCACCCAAACCCTAATTCCAAGCCTAACCGTAACCCAAAACCTAACCCTAACAGTAAGGGTCCCTAAACCTAACCCTAACACTTAACCCAAACCCTAACCCAAAACTATAAACCTAACCCTAACCCTAAATCTAAATATAACCCCTAATTCCTAACCATAACTCTAAACTTAACCCTTAGGGTCCCTACCCCTAACCGTAACCCTAATTCTAACCCTAACCCAAACCCTACTAATAGCCCTAACCCTAACCACAAACCTAACCCTAACTATAACCCTAACCTTAACCCTAACCCTAACCCTAAGTGTCCCTAAACCTAAACCAAACCCTAAGACTAACCCTCACCCTAACCCTAACCCCAACCATATCCGTAACCCTAACCCTAACCCTCAACCTCACCCACAACCTAACAACAACCCTAACCCAAACCCTAACCCTGACCCTAACCCTAATCCTAACCCTCACCCTAACCCTCACCCTAACCATCACCCTCATCATAACCCTAACCGTATCCCTACCCCTCAACCTCACCCTCACCCTAAACCTAAACCTAACCCTCACCCTCATCCTCACCCTCACCATAACTCTAACCCTAACCCTAATCCTAACCCTAACCCTCACCCTAACACTAACCCTAAACCTCAACCTAACCCTCAGCCTAACCCTAACCCAAACCCTAACCCTATCCCTAACCCTCACCTTAAACCTTAACCCTAACACTCACCCTCAACCTCAACCTCACCCAAAACCTAACCCTAACCCATACCCTAACACTAACCCTAACCCTAGCCGTCACCCTAACCCTAACCCTAATCCTAACCAACACCCTAACTCTAAACCTAACCCTAACCCTAACCCTCACCCTGTCCCTAACCCTGAACCTCACCCTCACCCTCACCCTAACCATAACCCTAAACGTAACCCTAACCCAAACCCTAAACATAGACCTGGTCCTAACCCTAAACATAACCCTAACCCTAAGCCTAATCCTAACCCTAACAGTAAGGGTCCCTAAACCTAAACCTAAACCTTAACCCAAACCCTAACAATAAACATAAACCTAACTCTAACCCTAACCCTAAACATAACCCATAACTCCTAACCCTAACTCTAACCCTAACCCTAAGGGGCCCTAACCCTAACGATAAACCTAACCCTACCCCTAACCCTAGTCATAGCCCTAACCCTAACCAGAATCCTAATCCTAACGCTAACGCTAACCCCAACATTAACCCTAACCCTAAACCTAACCTTAAGGGTCGCTAACCCTAACACTAACCCGAACCCTAACACTAACCCTAACCCTCACCCTAACACTTAATCTAACCCTAACTCTAGCCCTTACCCTCAGCCTAACCCTATCCCTAACTCTAACCCTAACCCTAACCAAAACCCTAACCCTAACCCTCACTCTCACCATAAATCTAACCCTCACCCTCACCCTCCCTGACCCTAACCCTCACCCTAGCCCTCAACCTAACCCTAAGCCTAACGCAAAACCTATCCCTAACTTTAACCTAAACCCTAAACCTACCCCTAACCCTACCCCTCACGCTAACTCTAATCATAACCCAAACACTAACCCTAACACTCACCCTAACCCTAACCCTCACCCTAACCACAACCTTAAACCTAAACCTAACCCGCACCCTAACCTTGACCTTAACCCTAACCCTAACATTAATCCTCACCCTAACCCTCATCCTCACACCAACCCTAACCCTAACTCTCACCTAACCCTCACCCTAAACCTAACCCTAATCCTGACCCTCACCCTCACCCCCACCCTAACCCTAAGCCTAAACCTAACCATAACCCCAAACCAAGCCCTAACACTAACTCTAACCCTAACCCTAACCCTAACACAAACCCTAACCCTCACCCAAACCCTAACCCTAACCCTCACCCTCACCCTAACCCTAACCCTAACCCTCAACCTCACCCTAAACCTCACCCTAACCTTCACCCTAACCCTCACCCTCACTCTAACCCACACCCTCACCCTCAACCCCATTCTCACCCTAAACCTTACCCTCACCCTCACCCTAACCCTAACCCTAAACCTAACCCTCCCCCTCCCCTTCACCCTCACCTTAACCCTAAACCTAAACCTAACACTAACCATAACTGAAACCCTAAACCTAGCCCTAGCCCTAACACTATACTTAATCCTAACCCAAACCGTAATCCTAACCCTAACTGTAAGGGTCCCTCAAACTAACCCTAACCCTTAACCCAATCCTAACCCTAACTATAAACCTAAACCTAACCCTAACCCTAACCCTAACATAACCCTTAACTCATAACCCTAAACCAAACCCTAACAACAAGGGTCCCTAACCGTAACCCTAATCCTAACCCTAACCCTAACCATAACCATAACCGTAAACCTAATCCTGACCCTAACCCTAATCCTAACCCTAACCGTAAACCTCACTCTACCCTAAACCTAACCCTAACTCTAACCCTCAGCCTAACCCTCAGCCTAACCCTCACACTAACCGTCACACTCACCCTGGCACATACCCTCACCCTCACCCTCATTCTCACCTTAATCCTCACCCTCACACTCACCCTAACGCAAACCCTAACCCAAACCATAACGCTAACCCTAACCCTAATCCTAAACCTCACCCATACCCTCACACTCACCCTAACCCTAACACTAACACTAACACTAACACTAACCTGCACCCTAACCCTAACCCTAACCCACACCCTCACACTCACCCTCACCTTAACCCTCACACTTACCCTAACCCTAACCCTAAACCTCACCTCACCCTCACCCTAACCCTAAGGGTCTCTAACCCTAACAGTAATCCTAAACCTATCCCTATCCCTAATAATAGCCTTAACCCTAAACTAATCGCTAACTCTAACCGTAACTCTAACCCTAACTGTTACCCTAACCATAACCATAACCATAAACCTAACCCAAACCCTAAAACCTAACCCTAACACTAACCCTAACCCTAACTGTTACCCTAACCCTAACCCTAACTATAAACCTAACCCAAACCCTAAAACTAGCCCTAGCCCTAACCCTAAACATAACCCTAACCCTAACCCTAATCCTACCCCTAAATGTAGGGGTCTGTAAACCTAACCCTAATCCTTCACCCAAACCCTAAACCTACCATAAACCTAACACTAACCCTCACGTTAAACATAACCCCTAAAGCCTAACCCTAACCCTAATCATAACCAGAAGCGACCCAAACATTAACCCTTATTCTAACCCTAACTCTAACCCTAGTAATAGCCCTAACCCTAACCACAAACCTAACCCTAACCCTAACCCTAACGCTAACCCTAACCTTAGCCCTAACCTTAGCCCTAACGCTTAGTGTCCCTAAAGCTAACACTAAACCTAACCCTCACCCTCATGCTAGCCCTCACCCTAACCCTCACCCTAACCCTCACCCTTACCCTAATCCTAACCCTAAACCTCACCCTTACCCTCACCTACCCTAACCCTAACCCTCACCCTAACACTAACCCTAACCCTCACCCTAACCCTCACTCTAAACCTAACACTAACTCAAACCCTAATCCTAACCCTAACCCTAACCCTAACCAAACCCTAAATGTAGACCTAGCCAACCCTAAACATAAACATAACCCTAACCCTAACCCTCACACTAACACTAACCCGGACAGTGACCCTCAAACTAACCCTAACACTCACCCTCACCCTCACCCTCACACTAAGCCTAACCATCAACCTCACCCTAACCCTAATCCTAACTCTAAACCTAACCCTCACCCTCACCCTATAACTAACACTAACCATAACACTCACGATAACCCTAAACCTAACCCTAAAACTTACCCTCATCCTCACCCTAACCCTAGCCCTACCCTCATCCTAACCATAACCCTAACCCTAAACCAAACCCTAACCCTAACCCTGACCCTCACCCTCACCCTCACCGTCACCCTAACCCTAACCCTATATCAAACCCTACCTAACCCTAACCCTAAACCTAACGCAATCCCTAAACCTAGCCCTAACCCTCACCCTATACATAACCCTAACCCTAACCCTAACCATCACCCTCACCCTAATCCCAAACCTAACCCAAACCCTTACCCTAACCCAAACCCTAAACCTAACCCTAACCCTAAACCTAAGGGTCCCTAAACCTAACCGTAACAAATAACCAGACCCTAACCCAAACTATACACCAAACACTAACACTAATACTAAACATAACCCCTAACTCCTAACCCTAACCATAACCTAACCCTAAGAATCCCTAACCCTAACCCTAATCCTAACCCTAACCCCAACCTTAGTAATAGCAATATCCCTAACCATAAACCTAACCCTAAACCTAACCCCAAACTTAACCCTAACCCAGCTCTAACCCTAAGGTCCCTAACCCTAATCCTAACCCTAACCCTAATCCCTGCCCTAACCCTAACTATAACCCTAAACCTAACCCTCACCCTACTCCTAAAACTAACACTAACACTAACCCTCACCATAACCCTAAACCTAAACGTCACCCTAACCCTCACCCTCACCCTAACCCCAAACCTAACCCAAAGCCTAACCCTAACCCAAACCCTAACCCTAACCCTGAACCTCACTCAAACCCTGACCCCAAACCTAACCCTAACCCTAAACCTAACCATAACTGTAAGGGTCCCTAAACCTACCACTAACCCTTAACCTAAACCCTAACCCTAACCATAAACCTAACCCTAATCGTAACCCTAAACATAACCCCTAATTCCTAACCCTCACCCCAACCCTAACCCTCACTCTAACCCTAACCCTAACCCTAACTCTCACGCTAACCCTCACTTTAACCCTAACACTAACCATAACACTAAACCTAACCCTCACGCTAACCCTAATCCTAACGCTAACACAACCCCTAACCCTAACCCTAATTCTTAAACTAACCCTAAACCTAACCCTCACGCTAACCATAACACTAACCCTAACCCTCACCCTCATCCTATCCCTAGCCCTCACCCTAACACTAACCCTAACCGTCACACTAACCCTCACCAGACACCTAAGCCTCACCCTAACCCTCACCTTAACCATGACCCTCACCATAACCATAATCCTAACCCTAACCCTAAACCTAAATCTAAACTTAAACCTAAACCTCAGCCTAAACCTCACCCTAACCCTAAACCTAAACCTAAACTAACCCTCACGCTAAACCTAAACTTAATCCTAAACCTAATCCTAACCCTAACCCTAACCCTCACTCTAATGGTCAACCTAACCCTAACCCAAACCCTAACCCCGACTCTAAAACTAACCCTAACCCAATCCCTAACCCTCAAAGTACCCTCACCCTCACCTTCACCCTAACCCTAACGCTAACCCTAACCCTAACCCTCACCCTCACCCTCACCCTAATCCTAACCCTAACCCTAACCCAAACCCTAAACCTAGCCCTAGCCCTTACCCGACACAAACCCTAACCCTAACCCTAACCCTAACTTTAAAAATAGTCATAGACATAAACCTAATCATAAACCTAACCCTAACCCTAACCTTAACGCTAACCCTAACTTTAAACTGAACCCTAACCCTAACCCTATGGTGCCTAAACCTAAACCTCACCCTCAACAGAACCATAAACCTCACTCTCACCCTCACCCTAATCTAACCAAACCCTAACCTTAAACATATCCCCTAACTCTTACCCTAACCCTAATCCTAACACTAAGGCTCCCTAAACCTAACCCTAATCCTAACCCTCCCCCTTACCCTAGTAATAGCCCTAACCCTAACCACAAACCTAACCCTAAACCTACCCTAACGCTAACCCTAACGTTAACCCTTACCCTAACCCTAACCCTAAGTGTCCCTAAACCTAACACTAAACCTAACACTCACCCTCATGAGGTGAGGACCTCACCTGAAACCTCACCCTAACCCTAACCCTAACCCTAACCCTAACCCTTACCGAAACCCTCATCCTCACCCTAACCCTAACCCTACCCCTCACCCTAACCCTCACCTTAACCCTCACCCTCACCCTAACCCTAACCCTAACCCTAACTCTTAGTGTCCCTAACCCTAACACTAAACCAAACCCTCAACCTCAGGATAACCCTCACCCTAACCCTAACCCTGAAATTAACCGTAACCCAAACCCTAATCCTCACCCTAACCCTAACCCTAACCCTAACCCTAACCCTAACCCTAAGCCAAAACTTAACCCTAACCCTAACCCTAACTCTAACCACGACCCTTAACTTCACCCTCACACTCACCCTAACCCTAACCCTAAAATTAACCCTAACCCTCACCCTCATTCTCACCCTAACCCTAACCCTAACATTCACCATAATAATAACAGTAACCCTCACACTAACCCTCACCCTAACTCTAACACTATCCCAAACCCTAAACCTAACCCTAACGCTAACCTCACACAAACCCTAAACCTAAACCAAGCCCTAACCCTAAACATAACCCTAACCCTAACCCTAACCCTGACCCTGACCCTGAACTTAAACCAAACCCTAACCCTCACCCTCACCCTCACCCTAAACCTAAACCTGATCCTCACCCTAACCCTAACCCACACCCTCACTCTCAACCTAAACCTAACCCAATCCCTACATCTCACCCTAAACTTCACTCTAACCATCACCCTCACCCTCACCCTCACCCTAACCCTACCCCTCACCCTCGCCCTAACCCTAACCCAAACCATAACCCTAACCCTAACCCTAACCCCTAACCCTAACCCTAACCCTAACCCTAACCCTAACCCACACCCTCACTCTCAACCTAAACCTAACCCAACCCCTACATCTCACCCTAAACTTCACTCTAACCATCACCCTCACCCTCACCCTCACCCTAACCCTACCCCTCACCCTCGCCCTAACCCTAACCCTAACCCAAACCATAACCCTAACCCTAACCATGACCCTGACCCTCAACCTAACACTAACCCTCACCCTCACCCTAACCCTAACCCTCACCCACATTCTAACCCTTACCCTAAACCTAACCCTAGCCCTCACCCTCACCCTAACCCTAACCCTAACATAACCCTCACCCTAACCCTAACCCAAACACTAAACCTAAACCTAACCCTAACACTCACCCTCACCCTAACCCTAACCCTCACACTCACCCTAACCCTAACCCTAAATCAAATCCTAAACCTAAACCTAACCCTAACCCTAAACCAAACCCTAAACCACCCCTAGCCCTAACCCTATACATAACCCTAATCCTAACCCTAATCTTAACTCTAAGCGTAAGTGTCCCTAAACCTAACCTTAACCTTTAACCCAAACCCTTACCCAAATATAAACCTAACCCTAACCCTAACCCTAAACATAACCCCTAACTCCTAACCCTAATCCTAACCCTAAGGGTGCCTAATCCTAACACTAATCCTAATGCTAACCCTATACTTAGTAATAGCCCTAAACTTAACCATAGACCTATCCCTAAACCTAACCCTAAGGATCCCTAACCCTAACCCAAATCCTAACCCTACCTCTAACACTAACCCTAAACCAAACCCTAACCCAAACCCTAACCATAGCCCTATCACTAACCCTCACCATAACCTTAACCCTAACCCTAACCCTCACCCTCACCCTCACCCTAACCCTCACCCTCACCCTAACCCTAACACTCACCGTAACCCTATAAGTAACCATAGACATAATCTTCACCCTTACCGTCACCCTCACCCTAACCCTAACCCTGAACCTCATCCTAACCCTCACACTCACATAAACCCTAATCCTAACCCTATCCCTAACCCTAACACTAACCCTAAACCCAAACCCTAACCCTAACCCTAAACCTCACCCTAACCCTCCCCCTCAACCTCCCCCCACCCTAAACCTAACCCTCAGCCTAACCCTAACACTAACCGTAAACCTCACCCTCACCCTAACCCTAAACCTAACCCTCACGCTAACCCTAACCTTAATTGTAACCCTAACCCTAACCCTAACCCTTACCCTCACCCTCAACCTAACCCTCACACTAACCCTAACCCTAACCCTAAGACTCACACTAAACCTAACCCTAACCCTAAGGGTCTCTAATCTGAACCCTAATCCTAAACCTAACTCTATCCCTAGTAATACCCCTAACCCTAACCATAAACCTAACCCTAACCCTAACCCTAATATTAACCCTAACCCTAACCATAACCATAACCCTAACGCTAACCCTATCCCTCACCCTAACCCTTACCCTAACTCTGACCCTTATCCTAACCCTAACCCTAACCCAAACCCTAAACCTAGCCCTAGCCCCAAACCTAAACATAACCCTAACCCTAACCCTAATCCTACCCCTGTTGGAGACCACTTCAGATCCACCAACAGCCAATATCATGCCAACTCCTGTTGTTTCTACTCCAAGTAAAGTGACAACTGAAGCTATGCCTGGAAACAAATCAACACCTATGGCCAGTACCCGTCCAATGGTCACATATGCAGCAGTCACCAATCGAACAACTCCGCAGATCTAAGCCCCAGATGGATGAATTCCCACCCGAGAGGAATCGCAGTCAAGGACGGGATAAGAGGGGATGCTCTCTGACCAACCTAAGACAGGGCCTTCAGCTTGATCTGAAGAAGTTCCCCATGATGAGTAAGGCAGCGTCAGCGATCCACCTAACCTAAGACAAGCAAGTCCGCATCTTTTAAAAGAAAGATGGGACAGATGTTGGGGACCGATTGTGGGGTCAATGACCTTGGACCTGACCTTGGACCTGACCTTGGACCTACACAACTGTATACACAAGGAAGTAACTCTTAGGATAACTTTAAGCAATGTCAATCAGTTCTTATCAGGATAACTTTAAGCAATGTCAATCAGTTCTTATCAGGATGACTTTAAGCAATGTTAATCCTTTCTCATTTATCCTATATGTGACTTGTTTACTATTTTGTATGAATGTAGCCTCTGGCAATTCCCTAGTTTTAAGAAGAGTATTTAAGGTCAGAACTTAAAATAAACAGGACAGTCTTAGGCGGCAGTCTGGAGCTCACAGCCTTCTTGGACTGCTGACTTGGGCTGTAGTCCTCCCAAACTCCATCTGTTTGTCTCTCTTTTAATTTTTCCTAGTCCTTGCACCTATTTCAGGAATCCCAATCTGCGAACCCTGGTTTGCTGCAGGCTGGCCCCGGCAACTGGCACCCGAACAGGGACCTGAAAATCTGGGATGAAGGTGAAGGACTCCCCCCTGTGGTGAGTAACACGTTGTAGGATTATTAAGAGAGGATCCTAAGAGAGTGTATAGTCAGGAGTAAAAATTATGGGTCAAACTCATAGCCATATGTTATATGTACCGATCTTAACAGGCTTACTTGAAGCCCACGGAACGTGGGTGGAAAAAGGGGTACTTCAGAGCTTCCTACAGTTTTTCGAGGAGGCATGCCCGAGGTCTATAGAGGAGGAATTCCTAAAAACCTGGCCTCGGATAGGAAAAGGAATTCAAGATTATTATAATGTATATGGCCCCGAAAAGACCTCAGTAGAGGCTATTACTGTATGGAATTTAGTAAGTGAATGCATAGATCCTAAACATGAGAATGCTGAACTTAATCTTGATTAAGGGAAATTTATGAATTAAAGGACCCTTCTGAAAAACCTGAGGCTGAGCCATATGCTGCAGCCCAAGAGAGTCTAAGTGAGATCTTGAAAAGGGAACAACAACCAGTAGATATTGAGTATCAGAATTCAAATTTGAATATCAAGGAGGAAAGTTATGATGAGCCGATGGAAGACCGGATAGCTATGATAGAAAAGAGGTTAGAAGAAATCCTACATCTACTATCTAAAATGGGGATAGAGCAGAGAGCCCCCCCAGAAGTAGGAAAGAAATATGACCCTCAGGCCACTATGGTGTCTGATTCTAAACCTTACCCCTCACACCCACTGCCTCCGGCTGCAGCCTTATGGCCCCAATCTCTTTTTCAACCTTTAGGCAAGCCTAAAGGCCCTAGTAACAAGCCCCTTTTAACAGGCACTACAACCAGGCACAGTGCATCACAATTAAACCTGGCTCAGGCTGATAGAGAGAGGGAAGATATTTCAGGGCCTCGATGCTTCCCTAGTTTAGTCGATCATGATGAACAAGTATACCATCAACCTGTTCCTGCTAAACTATTACAGGATTTAAAGAGTGCCTGCTCCCAATATGGGCCAACTGCCCCTTCTACTCAAGTAATATTGGAGTCCGCGTGTGCTGGTATTGTATGCCCAAATGACTGGAAGCGGCTTGCCAGAGCATGCCTTAGTGCGGGAGAGTACTTATTATGGGAGACAGAGTTCACTGCAGAGTGTCGGGCTAAAATTGAAACAAATAGGTCTAAGAACCTGCCTTACATTTTGGTCAGTTGTTAGGAGAGGGAACCTATAAAAACACCGAAGATCAATTGATTTATGCAAAGGAAGCCTATTCACAAATAAATGCTGCAGCAGTCTCATGGGGAGACTGCTAATTCTTGTGCCCCATGCGGACAGAGAGGATTTGGATCCTCTGATATCTATTGGGTACAAAGCATAAAACAAGAGAGGCCTGAGATGACTATATTTATACAAGAAAAAACCCTTTAAATGAATATTAGACACAGGAGCAGATGTGTCTGTAATATCCAAAAAGTATTGGCCAGCCCAATGGCCCCTGACAACCTCTATGACTTCCCTACAGGGCATTGGGCAAGCAACTGACCCTAATCCTAACCATAAACCTAACCCTAATCCTAAACATAAACCTAACCCTAACCCTAACCTTAAACATAACCCCTAACTCCTAAGCCTAAACCTAATCCTAACCCTCAGTTACCCTAACACTAATCCTAATCCTAACCCTAATGATAACCTTAGTATTATCCCATACCCGACCCATAAACCTAACCCTAAACATAACCTTAACGCT
This sequence comes from Megascapheus bottae, assembly GCF_031878675.1. NCBI lineage: Eukaryota > Metazoa > Chordata > Mammalia > Rodentia > Geomyidae > Megascapheus > Megascapheus bottae. The sequence goes on along the minus strand of NW_028327755.1, from coordinate 35,753 downwards.
AACCCTAAAATTAACCCTACCCCTAACCCTAACGATAAACCTAACACTCACCCTTACTCTAAACCTCATCCTAACCCTAACCATAACCCTCACCCTAACCCTCACCGTAAACCTAAACCTAAACCTAAACCTAAACCTAACCCTAACCCTCACCCTAACCCTAACCCTAACCCTAACCATAACCCTAACCCTAACCCTAACCCTCACATTCACCCTCACCCTCACCCTCACCTTAACCCTAACCCTCACCCTAACACTAATCGTAAGCCTCACTCTAACCCTCACTCTAACCCTAACACTAACTCAAACCCTAATTCAAAACCTAACCCTAAACATCACCCAAACCCTAAACCTAGACCTAGTCCTAAACTTAAACAAAAACCTAATCCAGTCCTAAACCTATCCCTAACCCTAACCCAGACCCTGACCCTCAACCTAACCTTAACCCTCACCCTCACCCACACCATAACCTTAACCCTCACCCTCACCCTCACCCTAACCATACCGTAAACCTAACCCTTACACTCATCTAACACTAACCCTAACTCTCACCCTAACCCTAACCCTCACCCAAACCCTAACCCTCACCAAAACCCTAAAACTAACCCTAACCCCTAGCTCCTAATCCTACCCCTAACCCTAACCCTAATCATAAGGGTCCCTAACCCTAACCCTAATCCTAACCCTAACCCTAACCCTAGTCTTAGACCTAACCCTAACGATAAACGTAACCCTAACAATAACCTTAACGCTAACCCTAACCTTAACCCAATCCTAACCCTAACCCTAACCCTTAGTTTCCCTAACCCTAACACTAAACCTAACCCACATCCTCAGGCTAACCCTCACCCGAACCCGAACCCTAACCCTAACCCTAACCCACACCCTCACTCTAAACCTCACCCTAATCTTAACACTAACCCTAACCCTAACGCTCATCCTCACTGTAAACCTCACGCTAAACTTAACCCTAAACCTCGCCCTAAACCTCACCCTCAGGCTAACCCTCACCCAAACCCGAACCCTCACCCTAACCCTACCCATAACCCTAACCAAAACCCTAACCTTAACCCTTAAATTAACCCTAAAGCTAACCCTCACGCTAACCCTAACCCAAACCCTAACCCTAACCCTCACCCTCACCCTAACCCTAACACTAACCCTAACCCTCAAAGTAACCCTCTCTCTAACCCTAACCCTAACCCTCACCCTCACCCTAAACCTAACCCTAAACCTAACCATAACCCCTAACTCCTAACCCTAACCCTAACCCTACTCGAAGGGTACGTAACCCTAAGCCTAATCCTAACGCTAACCCTAAACTTACTAATAGCTCTAACCCTAACCATAAACATATCCCTAACCCTAACCCTAACCCTACACCTATCGCTAACCTAAGGGTCCCTAACCCTAACCTAAACCCTAACCCTATCCCTAACCCTATCCCTCACTCTCAACCTAACCCTCACCCTCATCCTAACTCTAACCCCAAGATTCACCCTAACCCTAATCCTAACCTTAACACTAAACATGACCCTCACCCTAACCCTAAACCTAAACCATAGCCTAAGCCTCAACCTAACCCTAACCCTAACGCTAAACCTAACCTAAGCCAAACCATAACCCTAACTCTCACCCTAAACCTCACTCTAACCCTAACTCTAACCCTAAAACTAACCCTAACCCTAACCCTCACCATAACCATCACCCTAACCCTAACCCTAACCCTCCCCCTCACCCTAAACCTAAACTTAACTCTAAACCTAACCCTAACCCTACCCCTAACCCTAACCCTAAGAGTCCCTAACCCTAACCCAAAGCATAACCATAACCCTAACCCTAACCCTATCCCTCACCCTCAACCTAACACTCACCCTAACCCTAACCCTAATCCTAAACCTAACCCTAAGGGTCTCTAACCCTAACCCAAATTCTAAACCTAACCCTATCCCTAGTAATAGCCCTAACCCTAACCATAAACTTTACCCTAACCCTAACCCTAAACTTAACCCTAAGGTAACCCTAATCCTAAGTGTTCCAAACCTAACCATAACTGTAACCCTAACGCTAACCCTAATCCTCACCCTCACCTTAACCCTAACCCTAACTCTGACCCTTACCCTAACCCAAACCCTAACCATAACCATAACCCTAACCCAAACCCCTAAACCTAACCCTAACACTTAACCCAAACCCTAACCCTAACCATAAACCTAACCCTAATCCAAACTCTAACGCTGACCTTAGTAATAGCCCTAACCCTAACCATAAACCTAACCCTAAATCTAACCTTAACGCTAAACCTAACCTTAATCTTAACCCTAACCCTAACCCTTAGTGTACTTAACCCTAACACTAAACCTAACACTCACCCTCATGCTAACGCTCATCCTAACCCTCACCCTCACCCTGACCCAAACCCTAACTCTGACCCTTACCCTAACCATAACCCTAAACATAACCCTAACCCTAACCCTAATCCTACCCCGAAATGTAAGAGTCCCTAAACCTAACCCTAACCCTTAAACCAAACAATAACCCTAATAATAAACCTAAACTTAAGCTAACCTTAAACATAACCCCTAACTCCTAAGGGTAACCCTAATCCTAACCATAAGTTACCCTAATGCTAACCCTAACCTTAATCCTAACCCTAACCCTAACCATTAGTGTCCTAACCCTAACACTAAACCTAAGCCTCACCCTCACGCTAACCATCACCCTAACCCTCACCCTAACCCTCACCCTAACCCTCACCCTAACCCTAACCCTAACCTTAAACTTAACCCTAACCCTAACCCTTACCATCACCCTCACCCTAACCCTAACCCTCACCGTAACACTAACACTAACCCTCACCCTAACCCTCAGTCTAACCCTAACACTAACTCAAACCCAAATTCTAACCCTAAACCTAACCCTCATCCAAACCCTAAACCTAGACCTAGACCTAAATGTAAACATAAACCTAACCCAAAACCTAACCCTAACCCGGACCCTGACCCTCAACCTAACCCTAACGCTCACCCTTACCCTCACTCTCACCCTAACCCTTACCCTCACCCTCATCCTAATCATAACCCTCAACCTAACCCTCACCCTCACCTAACCCTAACCCTAAACCTAACCCTAACTCTAACCCTCACGCAAACCCTAAACCATACCCTCACCATCACCCTAACCCTAGCCCTCACCCTCACCCTAAACCTAACCCTAATCCAAACCCTAACCCTAAGCCTAACCCTAACCCTCAACCTCACCCTAACCCTAAGATTCACCCTCACCCTCAACCTAACTCTAACCCTAAATCAAACCGTAACACTAACCCTAATCCTAACCCAAACCCTAAACCTAGCCCTAGCCCTAACCCTTTACATAACCCTAACCCTAACCCTAATCTTAACCCTAACCGTAAGGGTCCCTAAACCTAACCGTAACCCTTAAACCAAACCCTAACCCAACCTATAAACCTAACTCTAACCCTAAACCTAAACATAACCCCTAACTCCTAACCCCAACTCTAACCCTAAGGGTCCCTAACCCTAACCCTAAACTTAACCCTAAACCTAACCCTAACCCTCACCCGAACCCGAAATCTAACCCAACTCTAACCCTAACCCTAAACCTCACCCTAATCCTAAACCTAGACCTAGCCCTAACCGTAAACATAAACCTAACCCAAACACTAACCCTAACCCTAACCCTAACCCGGACCCTGACCATCAACCTAATGCTAACCCTCACCTCACCCTCACCCTCACCCTTACCCTAACGCTCACCCTCACCCTCACCGTAACCATACCCCTAAACCTAACCCTCAACCTCACCTAACCCTAACCCTAACCCCAATCCTCACGCAAACCCTAAACCTAACCCTAAACCTTACCCTCACCCTCACCCTAACCAGTAACTCTCACCCTAAACCTCACCCAAACCCCAATCCTCACACAAACCCTAAACCTAACCCTAACCCTAACACTCACCATAAACATCACATTAAGCCTAACCCTAACCCTCACTCTAAACCTAACCCTAACTCTAACCGTAACCCTGACCCTAACAGTAACGCTAACCCTAACCCTAAACATCAGGCTCACTCTAACACTAAACGTAACACTAAACCTAAACCAAACCCTAACCCAAACCCTAAACCTAGTCCTAGCCCTAACCCTATACATAACCCTAATCCTACCCCTAACCCTAACCTTAACGCTGACCCTAACCTTAACCCTAACCCTAGGGTCCTAACCCTAACTCTCACGCTCACCCCAACTGTAACCCTCACCCTCACCCTAACCCTAACCCTAAACTAAATCTAACCTTAAACATAACCCCTAATTCCTAACCCAAACCGTAATCCTAACCCTAAGTGTCCTTAACCCTAACCCAAATCCTAACCCTAACCCTAACCCTAGTATAGCCCTAACCCTAACCATAAACCTAACCCTAAACCTACCCCTAACGCTAACCCTAACATTAACCCTAACCCTAATCCTAACCCTTAGTGTCCCTAAACCTAACAGGCACCCTCACGCTAACCCTCAACCTAACCCTCATCCTCACCCTCAGCCTCAACCTAACCGTAGCCCTCACCCTCACCCTAACCTTAACCATAACCCTAACCCTACCCAAACCCTAACCCTAACCATAACCCTGACCCTGAGCCTCAACCGAACCCTAACCCTCAGCCTCACCTTAACCCTCACCCTAACGCTAACACTAACCCTCACCCTAACCCTAATCTTAAACCTAACCCTAAGCCTCACACTAATCCTCACCCTCACCCTCGCCCTAACCCAAACCCAAACCCTAACCCTAACCCTAACCGTCATCCTAACCCTAACCCTCACCCAAGCCGTAACTCCAAACCTAACTGTAACCCAAAACCTAACCCTAACAATAAGGGTCCCTAAACCTAACTCTAACAATTAACCCAAACCCTAACCCTAACCATAAACCTAACCCTAACCGAAACATAACCCGTAACTCCTAACCTAACCCTAACCGTAATCCTAAGGGTCCCTAACCCTAACCCTAATCCTAACCCTAACCCTAGTCCTATACTTAACCCTAACCATATACCTAATCCTAACAATAACCCTAATGCTATCCCTTATCTTACCCTTATCCTAACCATAACCCTAACCCTTAGTTTCCCTAACCCTAACAAAAACCTAACCCTCACCCTCAGGCTAACCTCACCATGACCCTGACAGTCACCCTAACCCTAACTTTAACCCTCACCCTCACTCTAACCCTCACCATATTCCTAACCCTAAACTTAACCCTAACCCTCACACTCACCCTAAACCTCACACTAAACTTAACCCTCACCCTCACCGCAACCTATCCCTCAACCTAACCCTCACCCTAACCCTAACCCTCGCCCTAACCATAATCCTCACACTAAGACTCACCCTAAGACTCACCCTAAACCTAATGCTAACCATAATCCTAAACCTAATCCTCACGCTATCCCTAACCCTAACTCTAACCCTACCCAGAAACATAATCCAAACCCTAACCCTAACCCTAACCCTTAAACTAACCCTAACACTAACCCTCACTCTAACCCTAACCTAAACCGAACCGTCACCCTCATCCTAACCCTAAACCTCACCTTAACCCTAACACTAACCCTCACCCTAATCCTCACAATAACCCTCACGCTAACCCTAACCATCAACCTAACCCTCACCCTAACCCTGACCCTGACCCTAACCCTAAACCTAAATCTAACCCTAAACCTAACC
>NW_028327755.1:0-25000 GCF_031878675.1 Megascapheus bottae | reverse complement strand
CCTCACCCTCACCCTCACCCTAACACTCACCCTAACCCTAACCCTAACCCTAACCCTAAGCCTAACCCTCATCCAAACCTCACCCTCACCTTAAACCTAATCCTAACCCTATCACTAACCCTAACCCTAACCCTAACCCTAACCCAAACACTAAACCCTAACCCTAACCCTATCCCTAACAATCACCTCCCCCTCACCCCAACCCTAACCGAACCGTAACCCTAACCAGAACCCCAACACTAACCCAAACCCTAAACCTAACCCTTACCCTAAACCTCACCGTAACCCTCACCCTCACCATAACCCTAACTGTAACACTAACCCTAACCTTCACCCTAACCCTAAGCCTAAACCTAACCCTAACACTAACCCTCAACCTAACCCTCAACATCAACCTAACCCTAAACCTAAACCTGAACCTAAACCTAATGCAAACCCTAACCCTAACACTAACCTTAACCCTCACCCTCACACTAAGCCTCACCCTAAACCTAACCGCATCCCTAATCCTAACCCTAAACTTAACCCTCACTCTAACACTCACCCTAACCCTAACCCTAATCCAAACCCTAAACCTAACCCTAACCCTATCCCTAAGCCTAACCCTAACCCTAACCCTCATCCTAACCCTAACCATAACCCAAACCTTAACCGTCACCGTAACCCTAAACCTATCCCAAATACTAACCCTAAACATAAACCTAACCCTAACCCTCACCCTAACCCTAACCATAAGTCTAAACCGAACCCTAACTATAACCCTCACTCTCACCCTAACCGTCAACCTCACCCTAACCCTAACCCCAAATCTAACCCTCACCCTAAAACTAACCCTAACCCTCACCCTAACCCTCAACCGAAACCTAATACTAACCCAAATCCTCACCCTCACCCTAACCCAAACCCTAATCCTAACCCAAACCCTAAACCTAGACCTAGCCCTAACCCTAACCCTCACCCTCACCCTAACCATAATCCTAACCCTAACCGTAAGAGTCCCTAAACTTAACCCTAAACCTTAACCCAAACCTTAATCCTACCCCTAACACTCACCATCACCCTAACCCTCACACGCACCCTCACTCTCACCCTCATTCTCACCCTATCCCTCACCCTCACCCTCACCCTAACCCAAAACCTAACCCTAACCCTAACCCTAACCCTCACCCTCACCCTCACCCTAACTCTAGCCCTAAACCTAAACCTACACCTGAACCTAACCCTCACCCTAAACCTGACCCTCAACCTAACCCTAACCCTAAACCTTAACCTCGCCCTAACCCTTACCGTAACCCTAACCCTAACTCAAACCCTATCCCTCACGCTAACCCTAACCCTCATCCTCACCCTAACACTCACCCTAACGCTAACCCTAAACCAAAACCAAACCTCAGCTAACCCTAACGCTAATTCTAACCCTGAGCCTAACCCTAACCCTCACCCGCACACTAGCCCTCACCCTAAACCTAAGCCCAACTCTAATCCTAACACTAAACTTAACCTTCACCCTAACCCTAACCCTAATCCAAACCCTAACCCTAACCCTAATCCTAACCCTAATCCTAACCCTAGCTCTCACCGTAACCCTAACCCTAATCCTAACCCTAATCCTAACCCTAGCTCTCACCGTAACCCTAACCCTAAATCAAAATTTAACCCTAATCCCCACGCCAACCCTAACCATAAACCTCACCCTCACCCTAACCTTAACCATCACCTTAACCCTAATCCTAACCCAAACCCTCACCTTAACCCTCTCTCTAACCCTAACCCTCACCATAAGCCTCACCCTAACCCTAACCCTAACCCTAACCCTAACCCTAAACCTAACATAACCCTCATGTCAACCCTAACCCTAACCCCCACCCTAACACTAACCCTAAAACTAACGCTAATCCTCACCCTCACCCTAACCCTAACCCTAACCCTCATCTTAACCTTCACCCCAACCCTAACACTAACACTACCCCTAACACTCACACTTACCCCAACTCTAATCCTACCCCTAACCCTAAACTTAACACTAACCCTCACCCTAACCCTCAACTTCAACCCAACCCTAACCCTCACCCTAACCCTAACTCTAACCCAAACCCTAACCCTAACCCTAACCCTAATCCTAATCCTAATCCTAACACAAACCATAACACTAATACTCAACCTCAACCTAACCCTCACACTCACCCTTACCCTATCCCTAACCCTAACCCTAACCGAAACCTAACCCTAACCGTAACAATAAACTTAACCCTCACCCTAACCCTAACCCAAACCCTCACCCTAACCCCTACTCTAACCCTAACCCTCAACCTAACTCTCACCCCAACCCTAACTCTCACCCTAACCCTAACCCCAACTCTAATCCTAACTCAACCTTAACCCTCACCCTAACCCACACTCTAACACTAGCCCTAATCCAAACCCTAACACTAACCCTAACCCTAATCCTAACCCAAACACAAACCATAACCCTAACATTCAACCTCAATCTAACCCTAACCCTAACTCTAACCCTCACCCTGACCCTAACCCTCATCCTCACCCTCACACTCACCCTAACCCAACCCTAACCCTAACACTAACACTAACCCTAATCCTCACCGTCACTCTAAACCTAACCCTAACCCTCAACCTCATCCAACATGTCACCCTAGGCTTACCCTAACCGAAACACTAACCGTCACCCTAACACTAACCCTAACCCTCACTCTAATCCTTACCCTAATCCTAACACTAACACAAACCCTAATCCTCAACCTAACCCTAACCCTAACCCAAACCCTAAGCCTAGACGTAGCCATAACCCTAAACATAACCCTAACCCTAACCCTAATCCTAACCCTAACTATAAGGGTCCCTAAACCTCACCCTAAACTTTAACCCAAACCCTAGCCCTAACCCTAAACCTCACCCTGACCCTCAATCTAACCCTCACCCTTACCCTAACCCACACCCATACGCTCACCCTCATTCTCACCCTAACCCTCACCTTCACCCTCACCCTAAAAGTAACCCGAACTGTAACACAAACCCTAACCCTAACCCTAACCCTTACACTCACCCTACCCTTACCTTCACCATCACCCTCACCCTAACCCTAACCCAAACCCTAAACCTAGCTCTATTCCTAACAGTATACATAATCCTAACCCTAACACTAATCCTAACCTTAACTGTAAGGGTCGGGAAAACTAACCCTAACCCTTAACCCAAACCCTAACCCTAAATATAAACTTAAACCTAACCTTATCCCTAAACATAACCCCTAATTCCTAACCCCTAACCTAGTCCTAACCCTATCCCTAACCCTAACACTAACCCTCACCTCCCCCTCACCCTAACCCTAACCGAACCATAACCCTAACCGTATCCGTAACCCTAACCCAAACCCTAAACCTAACCTTTACACTAAACCTCACCCAAACCTTCATCCTCACCATAACCCTAACTCTAACACTAACCCTAACCTTCACCCTAAACCTAACTCTAACCCTAACCCTAACGCTCAACCTAACCCTCACCATCACCATAACCCTAAACATAAATCTAAATGTAATTCAAACACAATCCCTAACCCTAACTCTCACACTAACCCTCACCTAACCCTAACCCCAACCCTAATCCTAACCCTAACCTTAACCCGCACCCTAACCCTCACCCGAACCCTAAACCTAATCCAAACCCTAAACCTAATCCTAACCGTAACCCTCACGCTACCCCTAACCCTGACGCAAACCCAACCCCCACCGTAACCCTAAACCTAAACATAATCTTAACCCTAACCCTAACCCTAAACCTAACACTCACACTCACCCTAACCCTAAACCTAACACTCAACCTAAACCTCAACCTCAACCCAACCCTAACCATCACTCTAAAACTCACCTTAACCATAATCCTAACCCTAAATCTCTCCCTCACCCTCGCCCTCACCCTAATCCTAAACCTAACCGAAACCCTAACCAAACCCTAAAACTAACACTAACCTTAACCAAAACATAAACCATAACCCTACACCGCAACCTCAACCTAACCCTAACCCTAACCCTAACCTCACCCATATCCTAGCCTTCACCCTCATCCTCACACTCACCCTAAACCCAGCCCTACCCCTAACACTAGCACTACCCCTAATCCTCACTGTCACCATATCCCTAACCCTAACTCTCACCTTCATCCTAAGTGTCACCCTAGGCTTACACTAACACTAACACTAACCCTCAACATAACACCTTAACCCTAACCTTAATCCAAAAGCTAACTGTAACCCCAATACTAACCCTAAACCTAACCATAATCCTAACCCAAACCCTCATCCTAACCCTCATGCTATCCCTCACCCTCACCCTAACCCACAGCCTCACCCTCACCCTCATTCTCATGCTAACCCTCACCCTCACATTCATCCTAAACCTAACCAGAATCCTAACCAAAACACTAACCCTAACCCTAAACCTCACCCTCACCCTCACCTTCAACCTAACCCTAACCCTAAACCTAACCCTAACCCATCCCTAACCCGAACCTTAACCCTCACCCTTACCCTAACACTAACACTAACCAAAACACTAACCCTAACCCTCACCCTAACCCTAAACCTAAGGGTCCCTAACCCTAACCGTAATCCTAAACCTAACCCTAACCCTAGTAATAGGCCTAACCCCAAATATAAACTTAGAACTAACTCTAATCCTAAACTTAAACCTAACCCTAATCCTCTGGGTCCCTAACCCTAAACCTAACCCTAACTCTAACACTAACCCTCACTCTAAACCTTAATCTAACCCTAACCCTAAACCTTACCTTAATCCTAACCCTAACCTTCGCCCTATCCCTAACCCTAACACTCAACCTAACCCTCATCCTAAACCTCACCCTAATGCTAACCCAAATCCTAACCCTCACCCTAATTTGCACCCTAACCCTCACCCGCACCCAAACCGACACCCTCACCCTCACCCTCATTCTCACCCTGACCCCCACCTTCACACTCTGCCTAACACTAACCCTAACACAAACCCTTATCCTACCCCTAATCCTAACCCTCACCCTTACCCTAACCTTAACCCTAACACGAACCTCACCCTAAACCTCACCCTAACCCAAAACCTCAGCCTAACCCTCACCCTCACCTTAACCTTCGCCCTAACCCTCACCCTCACCCTAAACCTAGTCCTAAACCTATCCCTAAACCTAACCCTAACCCTAACTCTAACCCTTAACCCTAACACTAACACTAACACTAACACTAACCCTCACCTCACTCTCACCCTAATCCAAACGAACCCTAACCCTAACCCTAACAGTAACCAAAACCTAAACCTTACCCTTACATTAACCCTCGCCTTAACCCTCAACCTCACCCTAATCCTAAACAGAACACTAACAATAACCTTCAGCCTAGCCTTAACCCTAACGATAACCCTAATCCTAACCTTCAACCTAACCCTCACCATCACCCTAACCCTAACCCTAACCCTAACCCTCACCCTCACCGTCACACTAAACTTCACTCTGACCCTAACCCCAACCCTAAACCTAACCTTAAGACTAACACTCACCCTAACCCTAAAACTAATCCAAATCCTAACCCTAACCCTAACGCTAACCCTCACCTTCACCCTAACCCTAACCCATACCCTAACAATCACCGTAACCCTAACCCTAAGCCTAATCTTAACCCTAGCCTTCATGCTAACCCTAACCCTAACCCTAACCCTCACCCTAACCCTAACAATCCCCCTAACCCTAAACCTAATCTTAACCCTAAGGCTCACCCAAACCCTCACCCTAAACCTAACCAACACCCTAACCTTCATCCTAACCCTGATCCTCACCCTAACCTTAACCTTAATCCTAACCCTAACACTAACACTCACCATAACCCTCAACCTAACCTTAACCCTGACCCTAACCTAACCCTATCCTAACCCTCATGGTAACCCTAAACCTAACCCTCAGCCTAACCCTCACCCTAACCTTAACCCTAACCCTAAACCTAACCCTAAGCTCACCCTCACCCTAAACCTTACCCTAACCCTCACCCTAACCCTCACTCCAACCCTACCCTAACCCTAACACTCACCTTCACCCTCATCCTAACCCTAACCCTAAACCTAACCTAAACCTAAACCTCACCCTAATCCTCAACCTCACCCTCAGCCTCATCCTCACCCTAACACTCAACCTAACCCTAACCCTAACCCTCACCCTCACCCTCACAATAACCCTAACTCTAATCCTAACCATAACTCAAACCATAACCCACACCCTCACCCTCACGCTCATCCAAACCCTACCCCTAACCCTAACCCAAATCCTAACCCTAACCTTAACCATTACCCTATCCCTAACCCTAAACCTCACCCTAACCTTAAACCTAAACCCTACCCTAACCCTCACCCTAACCCCAACCCTCATTCTAACCCTAACCCTAAACATAAGCCTAACCCTAACCCTCACCCTACCCATCATCCTAACCCTAACCCTAACCCTAACCCTCAACCTACCCCTAACCCTCACCCTCACCCTAACCCTCAAAACGCTAACCCTAAGCCTAAACTTCATGTCACCCTAGCCCTAAGCCTAACCCTAATCCTAATCCTCACCCTAACCCTCTCACTCACCCCAACCTTAACCCTAACCCTCACCCTAACCCTTACCCTAACCCTAACACTAATCCTCACCCTCAACCTCACCCTCACCCTCACCCTAACCCTAACCCAACCTTAACCCTAACCAAACCCTAAACCTAACTCTAACCCTAACACTACCCCTACCCTAACCCTTACCCAAACCTTATCCCTCACCGAACCCTAACCCAAACCCTAACCCTTACACTTAGCCTAACTCTAACCCTCACACTAATCCTCAGCTTAACCCTAACCTAGCACAAACTCTAAAACTAACCCTCACCATAAAACTTACCCTAATTCTAATCCTAACCCTAGCCCTCCCCCTGCCCCCCTAAACCTAACACTAACCCTAACCCTAAACCTAACCTAACCCAAACCCTAACCCTAATCCTAACACTAACACTAACCCAAACCCTAACCCAAACCCTAAACCTATCCGTAGCCCTAAACCTATATATATAAACCTAACCCTAACAGTAAAACTAAGCATAATCCTAACCCTAGTCCTTGCCTGAACACTAACCATAAACCAAACCCTAACCCTAACCTTAACGCTAACCCTAAACTTAACCCTTACCCTAACCCTAACCATAACGGTCCCTAACCGAACCCGAACCCTCACCCTCACCCTATCTTAACCCTCATGGTAAACCTAAACCTAACCCTCACCCTAACCCTCACCCTAAACCTAAACCTAACCCTATCCCTAACCTAACCCTCACTCTAACCCTAACCCTAACCCTAACCCTAAACCTAAACCTAACCCTCACCCTAACCCTCACCCTCACCCTAACCCTAACCCTAAACCTAAACCTCTCGTCACCCTAAACCTAACCCTAACCCTAAACCTAATCCACACCCTGTCCTCACCTTCACCCCAACCCTAACCCTAACCCTTAACCTAACCCTAAACCTCACCCTCACCCTAACCCCAAACCCAACCCTAACCCTAACCCAAAACCTATCCCTAACTCTAACCCTAACTCTACCCCTAACCCTAACCCTAAACCTAAACCTAACCTTAACCCTTATCCTAACCCCAACTCTAAGGGTCCCTAACCCTAACCCTCACCCTCACCCTCACCCTAACCGTAACCTCATCCTCACCCTCACCCTAACCCTAACACTACCACTAACCCTCACCATAACACTAAACCTCAACCTAAACCTAACCCTAAACCTAACCGGAACCCAAACCCTCACTCTTACCCTAACCCTAATCCTCCCCATACCCCTAAACCTAACCCTCACCCTAACCCTCACCCTAACCCTAACTCTAACCCTATCATGCACACTCACCCTCACCATAACCCTAACCTTCACCCTCACCTTATCCCTAAACTTCACCCAAACACTAACCCTAACCCTAACCCTAACGAAACCCTCACCCTAACCCTAACCCACACTTTCACCCTCACAGTCATTCTCACGCTAAACCTCACCCTCACATTAACCCTAAACCTAACCCTAACCCTAACCATAACCATAACCCTCACCATAACCCTCAGCCTAACCCTAAACCTCACCCTCACACTAAACTTCACCCTAACCCTAATCCTAAATCTAAACCTCTCGTCACCCTAAACCTAAAACTAACCCTAAAACTAACCCTCACCCTAATCCTCACCCTCACCCCAACACTAACCCTAACCCTCACCCTAACCCTTACCCTAACCCTAAACCTCCCTTCACCCTCACACTAACCCTAAACCCAACCCTTAACCTAACACATAACCCTATCCCTAACTCTAACCCAAACCCTCCCTAACCCTAACCCTAACACTAACCCTAAATCTAACCTTAACCCTTATCCTAATCCTAATCCTAAGGGTCCCTAACCCTAATCCTCACCCTCACCCTCACTCAAACCCCAACCCTCACCCTAACCCTACCCTCACATTAACCCTCACAATAACCCTAACCCTCAACCAAAAGCTAACCCTAAACCTAACCGGAACCCTAACCTTCACCTTAACCCTAACCCTAACCTTCCCCATAAACCTAACCCTAACCCTAACACTCACCCGAACCCTAACCCTAACCCTAATCCCAATCCTCACCCTAACCCTAACTCTAACCTTAACACTCACCCTCATCCTCACCATAACCCTAACCTTCACCCTCCACTGAACCATAAACTTAACCCAAACACTAAACCTAACCCTAACCCTAAAAAACCTTCACCCTACCCCTCAATCTATCCCTCACCCTCACCCTAACCCCCATGATCAACCTCACCCTCATTCTCACGCTAACCCTCACCCTCACATTCACCCTAAATCTAACCCTAACCCTAACCAAACCCCTAACCTTATCCTTAACCCTAACCCAACTTAACACTAACCCTCAACCTCACACTCACACTCACCCTAACCCTAACCTTAACCACAACCCATCCTAACCCTAACCCTAACCCTGACCCTCATCCTAACCGTAACCATCACCCTAACCCTAACACTAACCCCGACCCTCACCCTAAGCCTCACCCTAACCCTAACCCACACCCTAACCCTCACCCTAACCATGACCCTCACCATAACCCTAACATTAACCTACCCCTAAACCTAACACTCACCCTATCCCTCACCATAACCCTAACCCTAACCTTAACCTAACCCTCATGATAACCCTAACTCTAACCCTCACCCTAAAACTCACCCTAACCCTAACCCTAACTCTAACTGTAAATCTAAACCTAACCCTAACCTTTACCATAACCCTCACCCTTACCCAACCCTAACTTTACACCTAACCGTAACCCTAACCCTCACCCTCACACTAACCCTCACCCCAACCCTACCCTAACCCTAAACAATCCCCTCAATCTCACCCACAACCTAACCTTAATCCTCACCCTAAACCTCACCCCAAACCTAACCCTAACCCTTACACTCACCCTAACCCTAAATCTAGCCCTAAACCTAACCTTCAAACTAAATCCTTACCCTTACCCTAAGCCTAACCCTAACCGTCACCCTGACCCTCACCCCAACCCTAACCCTAACCCTCACCCTCACACTAACCCTAACCCTAAACCTAACCGTAACCCTAACCCTAACCCAAACCTTAACCCTAATCATAACCCTAACACTAACACAAACAGTAACCCTAACCCTCACCCTCAACCTAACCCTAACTCTAACCATAACCCTAACACTCACGCTCACCCTCACACTCACTCTGACCTACCCTAACGCTAACCCTAACTGTAACACTAACCCTCACCCTCACCCCAACCCTAACACTAAACCTCAACCTCAACCTCAACCTCACCTGAACCGTCACCCTCACCCTAACCCTAACCCTAACCATAACCCTCACCCTAACACTAACTCTAAACCTCACCGTAATCCTCATCCTAACCCTAACATTAACACAAACCATAACCCTAACCCTAAGCTTAACCCAAATCCTAACCCTAACGCTAAGAGTCCCTAAACCTAACCATAAACCTTACCCAAACCGTAACTCTCACCCTAACCCTCACCCTAACCCTAAACCTACCCTAACCCTCACCCTCACCCTAATCCTCACCCTAACCCTAAACCTGCTCTAACCCTCACCCTAACCCTGAACCTCATCCTAACCATAACCCTAACGCTAACAGTAACCCTAACCCTAACCTAACCCTCACACTAACTCTAACCCTAACCCTCACCATCACCCTAACCCTCACACTAACCCTAACCCTAAACCTAAATCTCATGTCACCCTAAACCTAACACTAACCCTAAACCTAACCCTGACTGTAATCCTCACCCTCACACCAACCCTAAGCCTCACCCTCACCCTAACCCTTACCCAAACCCTAACCCTAACCATAAACCTCACCCTCACCCTCACCCTTACCCTAACCCTAAGTGAAAGCCTACCACTAACCCAAACCCTAACCTTAACTCTACCCTAACTCTATCCCTTACTCTAACCCTAACCCTCATACTCATCCTCACCCTAAACCTAACCCTAAACATAACCCTAACCCTCACCCTAACACTAACCCTAACCGTAACCCTAACCCAAACCTTAAACCTAGCCCTAGCCCTAACCATATATATGACCCTAACCCTAACCCTAACCCTAACCCTAACTCTAGTCCTTGCCATAACCCTAACCATAAATCTAACCCTAACCTTAACCTTAACCTTAACGCTAACGCTAACCTTAACCCTTACCATAACCCTAACTATAAGTTTCCCTAAATGTAACTCTCACCCTCACCCTAATCGTTACCCTCACCCTCACCCTCACCCTAACGCTAACCCTAACACTAACCCTCACCCTAACTCTCACTCTAACCCTAACACTAACCCAAACCCTAACCATAAGGGTCCCTAAACCTAAAGCGTAAACCTAAACCCAAACCCTAACCCTCAGCCCAACCCTCACCTTAACCTTAATCCTAATCCAAATCCTAAACCTAACTCTAACCCTAACCCTAACACTCACCCTCACCCTAACCCTAACTCAAACCCTAACACTCACCGTAACCCTAACCCTAAACCTAATCTTAACCCTAACCCTCACGCTAATCCTAACCCTAACCCTAACCCTCACCGTCAACCTAACCCTAACCATAACCCTAACCCTAAACCTAACCCACACCCTAACCCTTACCCTAACCCTAACCCTCACCCTAGCCCTAACCCTAACCCTAACGCAAACCCTCACCCTTACCCTAACCCTCACCCTAACCCTCAGCGTAACCCTAATCTAACGCTAAACCTAAAACTAAGGCTAAACCAAACCCTCATCATAAAACTCACCCTAACCCTAATCCTAATCCTAACCCTCTCCCTCACCCTCACCCTAAACCTAATCCTAAACATAACCCTAACACTAAGCCTAACCCTAACCCTAAACCTAACCCTCACCCTCACCCTAACCCTAACCCTAACCTAACCCTAACCCTAACCGAAACCCTAAACCAAGCCCTAACCCTAACATTATACATAATCCTAACCCTAACCCTAATTCTAACCCTAACCTTAAGGGACCCTCAAAATAACCCTAACACTTAACTCAACCCTTACCCAAACTATAAACCTAACCCTAACACTATCCCTAAACATAGCCGCTATTCCTGACCCTAACCCTAACCCTATCCATAGTAATAGCCCTAACACTAACCATAAACCTAACCCTGACCCTAACCCTAAATTTAACCGTAACCCTAACCCTAACCCTAAACCTACCACATCCGTCACCCTCAAGCTCACAGTAAACATAACCCTCACCCTCACCCTCAGCCTAACCATAACCCTCTCCCTCGCCGTCACCCTAACCCTAACGCTCACCTCACCCTCACCCTAACCCTAAACGAACCCTAAAGCTAACCATAACCCTATACCTAACCCTCACTCTCACCCTAACCCTAACCCTAACCCTAAACCTAACACTCACCCTAACCCTCACCCTAACCCTCGACCTCACCCTAACCCTTACGCTAACCCTAACCCTAACCTAACCCTCACCCTCACCAAAACCCTAACCCTAACCCTAACCCAAACACTAACACTAACCTAATCCTAACCCTAACTCTAACCCTCAACCTATCCCTAACCTAACCCTAACCCTAACCCTAAAACTAACCCTAAACTTAACCCCCACCATAACCCTCACCCTAATCCTAACCCTAACTCTCACACTAACACTAACCCTCACCCTCACCCTAAACCTAACCCTCACCCTAAACTTAACCCTAACCCAAACCCTTAGCCAAACCCTAAACCTAGCCCAACCCTAACCCTATACATAACTCTAACCCTAACCCTAAACCTAACCCTAACACTCGCCCTAACTCTATCCGTAAACCTAATCCTAACCCTCAACCTAACCCTAACCCTAACGCTCACCCTAACCCTAACACTTACCCTACCCCTAACCCTAACCTTTACCTTAACCCTCACCCTAACCCTCATCCTAATGCATACCTTCACCCTCACCCTCATTCTCACCCTCACCCTCACCTTCACCCTAACCCTAATCCTAACCCTAAGAGTAACCCAAACCATAACCCCAACCGTAACCCTACCCCTCACCCTCAACCTCACCCTAACTCTAGCACTCACCCTCACCCTAATCATAACCCTAAACCTAACCCTAACCATAACCCTAAAACTAAATTTAAACCTAACCCTCACCCTCACCCTCACCCTCACCCTAAACCTAACACTAACCCTAACCCTATCCCTAACCCAAACCCTAAACCTAGCTCTAGCCCAAACACTATACATAAGCTTACCCTAACCATAATCTTAACCCTAACCCTAAGGGTCCCTAAAACTAACCCTAACACTTAACCTAAACCCTAACCTTAGCTATAAAACTAACGCTAACCTTAATCCTAAACATAACCCCTAAATCCTAACCTTAACCCTAAACCTAACCCTAAGGGTCCCTAACCCTAACCCTAATCCTAACCCTAAGCCTAGCCCTAGTAATAGGCCAAACCCTAACCATAAACAAACCCTAACCCAAACCCTAACCTTGACCCTAACGCTAACCCAAATCCTAAGGGACCCTAACCCAAATCCTAAGTGTCCCTAACCCTACCCCTAACCCTCAATCTAATCCTAAACCTAACCTTATCCCTAAACTTCACCCTAAACCTAAACCTAACCTTCCCCCTAACCATCACCCTAACCCTAACCCTAACGATCACCCTAAACCTCATCCAAACACTCACCCTAACACTAAGCCTAAACCTAACCCTAACCCTAACCCTAACCCGCACACTAACTGTCACCCTCACCCTAAACCTCACCGTAACCCAAACCCTAAGCCTCACCATAAACCTACCCCTAAACCTAATTGTAACCCTAATCCTCACTCTAACCCTAACCCTAACTGTAACCCTCACCCTCACCCTAACTTTAACCCTAGAACTAACCCTAACCCTAACCCTCACCCTAACCCACACCATCACCCTAACCCTCACCTAACCCTGAACCTCACCCAAACCCTAACCCTAATTATAACCCTCACCCTAACACTAACCCTAACCCTCACCTCACCCTCAACCTCTATCTAACCCTCACCGAGCTGTAACCCTAACCGTAACCCTAACCCTAACCCAAAACCTAAAACTAACCTTACCCTAACCCTCACCATAACTGTCGCGCTCACCCTAACCCTAACTGTAACACTAACCCTAAACTTCATCCTAACCGAAACCCTAACCCTAACCCTAACCGTCAACGTAACACTCATCATCACCCTAACCCTAACCCTAACCCTAACCCTAAACTTCACCCTAAATCCAACCCAAACCCTAACCCTAACACTAACCCTCACCCTCACCCTAAACTTCACCCTAAACCTAAACGTAATGCAAACCCTGACCTAATCCTAACCCTAACCCTCACCCTAACCCTAACACTAAACCAAACAAAAAACCTCACCTTAACCTTAACCCTAAACCTAATCGTAACCCTAACCCTCACGTTAACCCTAAACCTAAACCTAACCCTCACCCTCACCCTAACCCTAACATCACCTAAGCCTAAACCTAACCCTAATCCTCAACCTAAACCTCACCCTAACCCTAAACCTCACCCTAACCCTCACCCTAACCCTGACCCTCACCCTAACCCTAACCTTAACAGTCACCCTAAGCCTAACCGAAACCCTAAACCTAACACTCACCCTCAACCTAACCCTAATCCTAACCCTAAACATAAACCTAAACCTAAACCTAATCCTCACCCACAACCTAACACTCACCCTAACTCTCACCCTAACCCTCACCCTAAACCTAACCCTAACCCTCACCCTCACCCTTACTCTAAACCTAATCCTAACCATAAACCTAACCCTAACCCAAACCCTAACCCTAACCCTAACACAAACCATAACCCTAACCCTCACCCTCACCCTAAACCTAACCCTAACCCTAACCCTCACCCTTACCCTCACACTCACCCTAACCCTAACCCTAACCCTAACACTAACCCCAACACTCACCCTCACCCTCACTCTCACCATCACCATAACCCTAAACCCAAAATGAACCCTAACCCAAACCCTAACTCTAAACCTAACTCTATCCCTAACCCTCACCCTAACCCTAACCTAACTCTAACCCTAAACCTAACCCTCATGCTAACCCTAACCCTAACTCTAAACCTAACCCTAAATCTAACACTAAACCTAACCCTCACCATAATCCTTACCTTAAATTTAACCCGAACTGTAACCCTAACCCTAACCCTAACCCTCACCCTCAGCCTCACTCTAAACCTAACCCTATCCCTAACCCTAAACCTAACCCACACCCTCATCCTAAAATTAACCCTAACACAAACCTTAACCCAAACCCTAAACCTAGACCAACACTAACCCTATACATAAACGTAACACTAACCCTAACACTAATCCTCAACCTAACCCAAACCCTAACGCTAAGGGTCTCTAAGGCTACCCTCACCCGCACCCTAACCCTAACACTAACACTAACCCTCAACCTAACCCTAACCCTCACCCTAACCCCAACCATAATCCTAATCCTAACCCTAACCCTAATCCTCAAAATAGTCCTAACCCTCATGCTAACTCTAACCCTAACCCTAACCCTCACCCTAACCCAACCCTAACCCTAACCCTAAAATTAACACTTACCTTAACCCTCACCCTAACCCTCACCCTAACCTTCTCCCTCACCCTAACCCCCACCCTCACCCTAATTCTCTCCCTAACCCTCAACCTCACCCTCACCCTAACCTTAACCCTAACCCTAACCTTCACCCTCACCCTCACCCTCACCCTAACCCTAACCCTAACCCTAACCCTAAACAAAAACCTAAACAAAGCCCTAGCAATAACATTATACATTACCCTAACCCTAACCCTAACCCTAACACTTAATTTGACCCTATCCCTAACTATAAACCTAACCCTAACCCTACACCCTAAACATAGCACCTACTCCTAACCCTAACCCTACACCTAACCCAAAGGTTCCCAAACCATAACACTAATCCTAACCCTAACCCTAACCCTAACCCTAGAAATAGGTTTAACCCTAACCATAAGCCTAACCCTGACCCAAACCCTAACCCTAAACCTCACCCTATGCCTCACCCTCATCTTCACCCTAACCATAACCCTCAGCCTCACCCTCACCCTCAACCTAAACATAAGCCTCACCCTTACCCTCACCCTAACCCTAACCCTCACTTCACCCTTACCCTAAGCCTAACTGAACCTTAACCCTAACCATACCCAAAACCTAATCCTAACCCTTACCCTCTTGCTAACCTTAACCCTAACACTAACACTAACCCTAACCCTAACCCTAACACATACCCTAATCCTAACACTAACACTCACCGTAACCCTCACCCTCACCCTAAACCTAAAGCTGACCCTCACCCTAACCCTTACCCTAACCCTAAACCTAACCTTAACCCTTACCCTCACCCTCACCCTCACCCTCACCCTTACCCTAACCCTAACCCAAACACTAACGCTAACCCCAATCATACCCTAACCCTAACCAAACCCTAAACCTAACCCTAACGCTAACCCTCAACCTATCACTAACCCTAACCCTAACCCTAAAACTAACCCTAAACTCAACCCCCACCATAACCCTCACCCTAACCCTAACCCTAACTCTCACCCAAACCATAACCCTCACAACACCCATACCCTAAACAAAACCCTAACCCTAAACCTAACCGTAACCCTCACCTCACCCTAAACTTAAACCTAACCCAAACCCATACCCAAACCCTAAACCTAGCCCAACCCTAAACCTATGCAAAACCCTAAACCTAACCCTAATCCTAACGCTAACTGTATTCCTAGACCTAACCCAAACCATAAACTAAACCCTAACCCTAAACTTAACTCTAATCCTAGCCTTAACCGTAACCATAACCCTAACGCTTAGGGTTCCTAAACCTACACTCAACCTCACCCAAACCCTAACCTTAACACTGACCCTCAACCTAACCCTAAACCACACCCTCACACTAACCCTATCCATAACCCTAATCCTAACCCTCACCCTAACCCTAACCCAAACCCTAATCCTCACACTAACCCTAACCCTCATGCTAAACCTGACACTAACAATAACCCCATCCTAACCCTACCCCTACCCCTCAACTTAACCCTCACCCAAACTCTCACTTCACCCCTCACCCTCACCCTAACCGACACCTTCACTCTCACCCTCATTTTCACCCTAACCCTCACCCTCACACTCACACTCAGCCTACCCCTAATCCTAACCCAAACCCAAACCCAAACCCTGACCCTAACCCTAACCCTAACCCTAATGCTCAAACTCAACCTCACCCTAAAATTAACCCTAATCCTAACCCTCACCCTACCCCTAAACCTAAAACTAACCCTCACCCTCACCCTAACCCTAACCCTAACCCTAACCCTAATCCTAACCCTAACCCTAACCCCAATTCTAACCCTAACACTTACTCTAACCCTAACCCTAAACTTCACCTTCAACCTAACCCTAACCCTAACCCTAAACTTCACCCTCACCCTCACCTAACCCTAACCCTAACCCTCACCCTCATTCTAACCCTAACCCTCAAAATTACCCACAACCTATCCTAACCCTAACCCTCACTATAACCCTAAACATAACCCTACACCGAACCCTCACCCTAACCCTCACCCTAAAACTAATCCTAACCATAACACTATAGCTAACCCTAACCGTAACCCTAACAGTAAGCCTCACCCTAAACCTCACCCACACCCTACCCTAATCGTAACTCTAAACATAGCCCTCACGCTAACCCTAACCCTAACTCTAACCCTAACCCTAACCCAAAACCTAACCCTATACCTAAGCCTTACTCTAACCCTCACACTAACCCGAACCCTCACCCTCATCCTAACCCTAAACCTCACCGTAAGCCTACCCTAAACCTAACCCTAAACCTGACCCTCACGTTAACCCTAACCCTAACTTTAACCCTAACCCTAACTCTAACCCAAACCCTAACCCTAAACATAACCCTCACTCTAACCCTCACTCTAACACTAGCCCTAACCCTAACACTAACCCTAAACCTAAACCTAACCCTAAACCTAACCCTAACCCTCACCCTCACCCTAATTCACACACTAACCCTAACCCTAAACCTAATCATAACCCTAACCCTTACCCTAACCCTAGCCCTAATCCTAAAGCTCCCCATAACCCTAAACCTAACACTAACACTGACATAACCCTAACCCTAAACCTAATCCTAACCCTCACCCTTAACCTGAGTCACCCTAACCCTAACCCTACCGCTAACCCTCACCCTCACCCTAACTCTAACCCTAACCCTCACCCTCACTACCACCCTAACGCTAACACTAAATCAAACCCTAACCCTAAACCTCACCCTAACCATAAACCAAACCCTAAACCTACCCCTAGCCCTAACCCTATGCAAAACCCTAACTCTAACCCTAATCCTAACCCTAACCGAAAGGGTCCCTAAACCTAACCCTAACCCATAACACAAACGCTAACCCAAACTATAAATCTAACCCTATCCCTAACCCTAAACATAAACCTGAACTCCTAACCCTAACCCTAAGCCTAACCCCAAGGTTCCCTAATCGTAACCCTAATACTAACCCTAACCCTAACCATAACTCTAGTAATATCCCTAACCCTAACCAAAAACCTAACCCTGACCCTAACCCTAACCTGAACCGAAACCCTAACTCTAACACTAAACCTCACCCTTTCCCTCACCCTCACCCTCACCATAACCATAACCCTCACCCACAAAATCACCCTAACCTTAACCCTCACACTCACCCTAACCATAACCCTCACCTAACACTCACCCTAAGCCTAACCAAACCATAACCCTAACCGAAACCCTAAACCTAACCCTAACCCTCACCCTAACCCTAACGCTAAACCTCACCCTCACCCTTAAGCTCACCCCAACCCTAACCCTAAACCTAACACTCACCCTAACCCTAACCCTAACACTAACCCTCACACTAATCCTAAAGCTAACCCTCACCCTAACCCTTACCCTAAACCTCAACCTCACCCTCACCCTAACCCTAAAACTAATCATAACCCAAACACTAACCCTAAATCTAATCCTAACCCTAACCCAAACCCTAACCCTAATCCTAACCCTCACCCTCACACTATCCCTAACCCTAACCCAAACCCTCACCATAACGCTCACCCTAACCCTAACCCAAACTCTCACCCTAACGCTAACCCTCACCCTCACCCTCACCCTAACCCTAACCCTAACCCTAAATCTAACCTTAACCCTTACCCTCATCCTAAACTTAACCCTAACCCAAACCCTAACCCAAACCCTAAACCTAGCCCAAACCTAACCCTATACATAACCGTAACCCTAACCCTAATCCTAACTCTAACCTTAACCCTAGTCCTAGACGTAACCATAACCATAAACGTAACCCTAAGCCTAAACATCACTCTAATCCTAACCTTAACCCTAACCATAACCCTAACGCTAATGGTCCCTAACCCTTCCCTCACCCTCACCCTCACCCTAACACTAACCCTCAACCTAAACCTACACGTCGCCCTACCCCTATCCGTAACCCTAATCCTAACCCTCACCCTAATCCTCTCCCTAACGCATGCCTTCACCCTCACCCTCATTCTCAACCTAACCCTCACCCTCACCCTCACCCTAACCTTAACCCTGATCTTAACCCTAAAAATAACACAACCCCTAACCCTGACTGTAACCCTACCCCTTACCCTCAACCTCACCTTAACTCTAGCACTCATGCTCACCCAATCATAACCCTAAACCTAACCCTAACCGTAACCCTTAAACTAAACTTAACCCTAAACCTCACCCTCACCATAAACCCTCAGCCTCACCATCACCCTCACCCTAACCCTAACACTAACCCTAATCCTATCCTTAACTTAAACCCTAAACCTAGCTCTAGCCCTAACACTATACATAAACCTAACCCTAACGACAATCCTAACCTAACCCTAAGGGTTCCTAAAACTAACCCTAACCCTTAACCCAAACCCTAACCCTAACTATAAACCTAACCCTAACCTTAACCGTAAAAATAACCCCTGAATCCAAACCTTAACCCTAACCTTACCCTAAGGGTCCCTAACCCTAACCCTAATCCTAAACCTAAGCCTAGCCCTAGTAATAGGCCAAACCCTAACCATAAACATAACCCTAACCATAAACCTAACTTTAACCCTAACCCTAACCCTAATCCTAAGGGTCCCTACCCCTACCCCTAACCCTCACTCTAACCCTATCCTAACCCTAAACTTCACCCTAACCCTAAACCTAACCCTCACCATAACCCTCACTGTAACCCTAACCCTAACCCTAATCATCACCCTAAACCTCATCCTAACCCTCACCCTAATGCTAAGCCCAAACCTAACCCAAACCCTACCCTGCACACTAACCGTCACCCTAACCCTAACCCAAACCCTCACCCTCACCCTCACCCTCACCCTAATTCTAACCCTAAACCTCACCCTCACCCTCACCCTAACCCTAGCACTCACCCTCACCCTAAATGTAACCCTAATCATAACCCTAATCAAAACCCTAAACCTAACCCTAAACCTAACCCCTCACCCTCTCCCTAACCCTAACACTCACCCTCACCCTAACCCTAAACCTAACCCTTAAGCTAGCCCTAGCCCTAACACTATACATAACCCTTACCCTAACCCTAATCCTAACCCTAACCGTCAGTGTCCCTAAAACCAACCCTAACCCTTAACCCAAACCCTAACCCTAACTATAAACCAAACATTAACCCTAACCCCAAACATAACCCCTAAATCCTAAGCCTAACCTTAACCCTAACCCTAAGCGTTCCTAATCCTAACCCTAATCCTAAACTTAACCCTAACCCAAGTAATAGCCCTAACCCTAACCATAAACCAAACCCTATCCCTAACCCTAACCTTAACAGTAACCCTAACCCTAACCCTAAGGGTACCTAACCCTAACGATAACATAAACCTAACCCAAACCCTAACCCTAACCCTAACCATAACCATAACCATAACCCTAATCCTATCCCTCACCCTTACCCTCACCCTCACCCTAATCCTAACCCTAACCCTAAACCTAAACTTAAACCTAACCCTCACATTAACCCTAACAATAAACCTCAACCTCATCCTCACCCTCACCCTCACCCTCACCCACACCCTAACCCTAACACTAACCCTACCCCTCAACCTCAACCTCAACCTCAACCTCATCATCACCATAACCCTAACCCTAACCCTAAACTTCTCCCTAACCTCAACCTAACCCTAACCCTAACCCTCATCCTAACCCTCACCTTCAACATAAGCCTAATCCAAACCCTATCCCTAACACTAACCCTAACCCTAACCCTCAACATATCCTCACCCTCACACTCACCCTAACCCTAACCCTAATGCTCACACTCACCCTAACTGTAACCCTCACCTCACCCTCACAATAACCCTAACTGAACCCTAACTCTAACCTTAACTGTAAGGTTCCCTAAAACTAAACCTAACCCTTAACCCAAACTGTGACACTAACTATAAACTTAACTCTAACCCTAAGGCCTAAACATAACACCTAACCCTTAACCCCAACCCTAACCCTAACCTAAGTGTCCCTAACCCTAACCCTAATCCTAACCCTAACCCTAACCCTAGTTCTAGGACTGCCCTTACCATAAATCTAACCCTAACCCTAACACTAACCTTAATCTAACCCTAACCTAATTCTAAGGGTCCCTAACCCTAACACAAGCACAAACCCTCAATCTAACCCTATACCTAACCTTAACCTAAACCTACCCTAAACCTAACGCTAACCCTAAACCTCACCCTAAACCTAACCCTAACCCTGACCTTCACCTCAACCTAACCCTAATCCTAACACTATCCCTAAACCTAACATTAACACTAACCCTAAACCCTAACCCTAAACCTAACCCTAACCTTCACCCTAACCCTCACCCTCACCCTAACCCTAACCCTCACACTCACCCTAACCATAACCCTCACCTCATCCTCTCCCTAACCCTCACCTCAACCTCACCCTAAGCCCTAACCGAACTTTAACATTAACCCTAACCGTAATCCTAACCCTAAACCTAACACTAACCCTTAACTTCACCCTCAACCTAACCCTAATCCTAACACTATCCATAACCCTAACCTTAACCTTAACCCTAAATCTAACTCTAAACCTCACCCTAACACTCACCCTCACCCACACCCTAACACTAACCATAACACTCACATTCACCCTAAGCATAATCCTCACCTCAACCTCACCCTAATCCTAACCGAACCCTAACCCTAAGCCTAACACTAACCCTAACCTAAACCCTAAACCTAACCTTAACCCTCACCCTCAACCTCAACTTCACCCTAACCCTCACCCTAACCCTAACCCTAACCTCACCCTCAACGTAACCCCAACCCTAACCCTATCCCTAGTCCTAGCCCTAGCCCTAACCATAAACCTTACCCTAACTATACCTCTAACGCTAACCCTAAGCTTAACCCTAACCCTAACCCTAACCCTTAGTATCCCTAAACCTAAGACTAAACCTAACCCTCACCCTCAAACTAACCCTCACACTAATCCTCACCCTAACCCTAACCTTACCCCTACCCCTAACCCTCACCCTAACCCTCACACTAACCCTAACCCTAAACCTAACCCTAACTCTCACCCTCACCCAACCCTCACACTAACCCTAATCCTAACCCTCACCCTAACAGTCACCCTCACCCTATCCCTAACCCTAACCCTAACCCTCACGCTAACCCTCACCCTCACCCTAACCCTAACCCTCACTTTCACCCTAACTGTCACCCCCAACCTCACCCTAAACCTAATCCTAACACTAACACTTAGCCTAACTCTCACGCTAAAACTCACACTCACCCTAACCTCACCCTCACCCTCATACTCACCCTAACCACACTCTCACCCTAACTCTAATCCCAACCCTAACACTAACCATACCCAAACCTTAACCCAAACCCTAACCCTAAATTTCACCCTAACCCTCACCCTCACCCTCACCTAACCTTACCCTAAACCTCACCCTAACCCAAAACCTAACCCTCAGCCTAACCCTAATCTAACCCTAACCCAAACCCTCACACTAGCCCTCACCCTCACCCTCAACTTCACCCTAACCATAACCCTCACCCTAACCCTCAGCCTCACCCTCACCCTTATCCTAAACCTACCCCTAAGCATAACCATAACGCTTACCCTATCCCTAACCCTAAACCTAACTCTAACCCTCAGACTAACCCTCTAACACTAACCATAACCCTAACATTATCCCTAAACCTAACCCTCTAACCCTAACACTAACCCTAACTCTAACCCTAACCCTAACCCTCACCCTAACTCTCACCAGAACCCTAACCCGAACCTGAACCCGAACCCCAACCCTCATCCTCACCATAACCCTAACCCTAACCTAACCCAACCATTCACCCTCACCCTAACCCTAACACTAACCCTACCCTCACCCTAACCCTCACACTCACCCTCACCCTAACTCTCACTCTCACCCTAACCCTAACCCTAACCCTAACCCTCACCCTCACCCTCACCCTAACCCTAACCATAACCCTAAGGCTAACCATGATCCCTAACCCAAACCCTAACCGTAACCCTAAACCTAAACCTAACACTAAACCTCACACTAACCCTCACATTCACCCTAATCCTCACCCTAATCCTAACCATAAAACAAAACCTAAACCTAACAGCCTAACCCTAACCCTAAACCTAACCCTCAGCCTCACGCGCACCCTTACCCTAACCCTAACCCTAACCCTAACCCTCACATGAACCCTTATCCTCACCCTCAGCATAACATTAAAACTAACCCTAACCCTAAACCTAATCCAAACCCTAACCCTAACCCTACCCTAAACCTCAACTTCAACCTAATCCTCACCCTAACCCTAACCATAACACAAAACTAAACCTAACCCTAACCCTAAACCTAACCCTCATCCTAACCCAAACCCTAATCCAGACTCTGACCCTATCCCTAAACCTAACCCTCACCCTCACCCTAACCCTAACCTTAACCGTAAAAGTAACCCTAACCCTACCTGAAACCCTAACCTTAACCCTAACCCTAACCCTAAACATAAACCTCAGCCTCAGCCTCATCCTCACCCTCACCCTCACACTCACCCTAACCAGAACCCTACACCTAATTCTAACCGTAACATAACCCTCACCCTCACACTAACCCTAAACTTAACTCTAAACCTAACCCTAACCCTCACCCTAACCCTCACCCTAACCCACACTCACTGTCACCCTCATTCTCACCCTAATCCTCACACTTGCCCTCATCCTAACCCTAACCCTAACCCAAACCTAACCCTAACCCTAATCCTAAAACTAACACCTAACCTTAACCCAAAACATAACCCTGAACCTAACCCTAACACCTAACCCAAACCTTAAAGCTAACCCTAACCCTAATCCTAAAACTAACCCTAACCTTAACCCTAACCCTCATCCTAACCCTAACCATCACCCTAAACCTAACGCTAACCCTAAACCTCACCCTAACGCTCACCATCAACCGAACCATCACCCTAACCCTCACCCTAACACTAACCCACACCCTAACCCTCACCCTAACATAACCCTCACACTCAACCTAACACTCGCCAAACCCCTAACCCTAACCCATAACGCTAACCCTCACCTGAACCCTCACCCTCACCCAAACCCTAACCCTCACCCTCAACCTCACCCTAAGCCTAAGCCCAAACCTTACCCTAAACCTTACCCTAACCCTAACCCACATGCTAACCCTTAACATAACACTGACCCTAACCCTAACCCTAATCCTCACCTTAACCCTCACCCTAACTCTCACCATAAACCTAACCCTCATCCTAAAACTAACCGTAAACTTAACCCTCACTGTAACTCTCACCATAACACTAAACCTAACCCTAACCCTAACCCTCACCCTCACCCTCATCCTAAACCTAACGCTTACCCTACCCCTAAGCCTAACCCTCACCCTCATCCTCACCCTAACCCTAAGGCTAACCCTCACCCTAACCCTAATCCAAAACTTAAACCTAGGCCTAGCCCTAACACTACACATAAACCTAACCTTAACCCTAATCCTAACCCTAACCCTAACCATAGTCCTAGCCCTAACCCTAACCATAAATCTAAACCTAACCCTAAACCTAACGGTAAACCTAACCTTAACCCTAACCCTAACCCTAAGAGTCCCTAATCCTAAAACTAACCCTAATCCTGACCCTAAACATAACCTCACCCTAACCCTCACCCTAATTCTAACCTTCACCCTAACTCTAACACTAACCCAAATCA
>NW_028327754.1:0-104166 GCF_031878675.1 Megascapheus bottae | reverse complement strand
TTTTGGGTTAAGTTTAGGATTAGGGTAAGGGTAAGGGTAAGGGTTAGGTTTAGGGTTAGGGTTGGGTTAGGGTAAGGGTTAAGGTTAGGGTTAGGTTTATGGTTAGGGTAAGGGTAAGTGTCAGTGTTAGGGTTAGGTTTAGTGTTAGTGTTAGGATAAGGGTAAGGGTTAGGGTTAGGGTTAGGCTTAGGGTTAGGGTTCGGGTTTAGGTTAGGTTTAGAGTTAGAGTTAGGTTTAGGGTTAGTGTTAGGGTAAGGGTAAGGGTTAGGGGTATGGTTAGGTTTACGGTTAGTGTTAGGGGTAGGTTTAGGTTTAGGGTTAGGGTAAGGGTAAGGGATAGTGTTAGGGTTAGGGTTAGGGTTAGGATTAGGTTTTGGGTAAGGGTAAGGGTTGGGGTTAGGGTAAGGGTTAGGTTTTGGGTTAGGGTTAGGGTAAGGGTTAGGGATAGTTTAGGGTTAGGGTTAGGGTTAGGGTAAGGGTAAGGGTAAGGGTTAGGGTTAGGGTTAGGTTTAAGGTTAGTGTTAGTGTTAGGGTTAGGGTTAGTGTAGGTGTTAGGGTTAGGGTTAGGGTTGGGTTAGGGCAAGGCTAAGGGTTAGGGTTAGGGTAAGGGTAAGTGTTCAGGTTAGGGTAAGGGTTAGGATTAGGGTAAGGTGAAGGTAAGGTTTAGGGTAAGGGTTGGTTTAGGGTTAGGGTTACGGTTAGGGTTAGGCTTATATTTACAGTTACGGTTAGGGTTAGGGTTTGCGTTAGGGTAAGGTTATGTGTTAGGTTTAGGGTTAGGGTTAAGGTTAGGATTAGGGTTAGCGTTAGGGTAAGGGTAAGGTTTAGGGTTAGGGTTAAGATAAGGGTAAAGGTTAAGGTTAGGGTTATGGTTAGGGTAAGGTTTAGGGTTAGGTTTAGGCTAAGGTTAAGGTTTAGGGTTAGGGTTAGGGTTAGGGTAAGGTTAAGGGTTAGGGTTAGGGTTAGGGTTAGGGTTAGGTTTAGGATTAGGGTAAGCGTAAGGGTTAGATTTAGGGTTAGTGTTAGGGTTAGGATAAGGATTAGGGTTAGGGTATGTTTTATGGTTAGGGTAAGGGTAAGTGTTAGGGTTAGGGTTAGTGTTAGTTTTAGTTTTAGGGTAAGGGTAAGGTTTAGGCTTCGGGTTAGGGTGAGGGTTAGGGTTCGGGGTTAGTGTTAGGGTTAGGGTTAGTGTTAGGTTTACTGTTAGGGTTAGGGTAAGGTTAAGGGTTAGGTATAGGATTAGGGTTAGGGTTAAGGGTTAGGGTTAGGTTTAGGGTTAGGATTAGGGTAATGGTAAGGTTTAGGGTTCGGGTTAGGGTTAAGTTTAGGGTTAGGGTTAGGGTTAGGGTAAGGTTTAGGATAAAGGTAAGGTTTACGGTTAGGTTTAGGGTTAGGTTTAGGGTAAGGGAAAGGGTTAGGGTTAGGGTTAGGGTTAGGTTTAGGTTTAGGGTAAGGGTAAGGGTTAAAGTTAGGGTTAGGGTTAGGGTTAGGGTTAGGGTAAGAGTAAGTGTTAGGGTTAGGATTAGGGTTAGGATAAGTGTAATGGTTAGGGTTAGGATTAGGGTTTAGCGTTAGGGTAAGGGTAAGGGTTAGGGTTAGGGTTAGGGTTAAGATAAGGGTAAGGGTTTGGGTTAGGGTTAGGGTTATGGTTAGGGTAAGGTTTAGGGTTAGGTTTAGGGTAAGGTTAAGGTTTAGGGTTAGGGTTAGGGTAAGGTTAAGGGTTAGGGTTAGGTTTAGGATTAGGGTAAGAGTAAGGTTTAGGATTAGGGTAAGCGTAAGGGTTAGGTTTAGGGTTAGTGTTAGGGTTAGGATAAGGATTAGGGTTAGGGTACGTTTTATGGTTAGGGTAAGGGTAAGTGTTAGGGTTAGGGTTAGGGTTAGTTTTAGTGTTAGGGTAAGGGTAAGGTTTAGGCTTCGGGTTAGGGTGAGGGTTAGGGTTCGGGGTTAGTGTTAGGGTTAGGGTTAGTGTTAGGTTTACTGTTAGGGTTAGGGTAAGGTTAAGGGTTAGGTATAGGGTTAGGGTTAGGGTTAAGGGTTAGGGTTAGGTTTAGGGTTAGGATTAGGGTAATGGTAAGGTTTAGGGTTCGGGTTAGGGTTAAGTTTAGGGTTAGGGTTAGGGTTAGGGTAAGGTTTAGGGTTAGGGTTAGCGTTAGGTTTAGTGTTAGGGTTAGGTTTAGGGTTAGGATAAGGGTAAGGGTTAGGGTTAGGGTTACGGTTAAGTTTAGGGTAAGAGTTAGTGTTAGGTTTAGGATAAAGGTAAGTTTTAGGGTTAGGGTTAGGGTTAGGTTTAGGGTAAGGGAAAGGGTTAGGGTTAGGGTAAGGGTAATTGTTAGGGTTAGGGTTAGGGTTAGCGCAAGTGTAGGGGTTAGGGTTAGGTTTAGGGTTAGGGTAAGGATTAGGATTAGGTTTAGGGTAAGGTTAGGGTTAGGGTTAGCATTAAGGTTGGGTTTAGGGTTAGGGTAAGGGTAAGAGTTTGGGTTAGAGTTTGGGTTTGTGTAAGGATTAGGGTTAGGGTTAGTGGTAAGTTTAGGGTTGGGGTTAGGATAAGGGTTAGGGTTAGGGTTAGGGTTAGGGTTAGGGTTAGGGTAAGGGTAAGGTTTAGGGTTAGGTTTAGGGTTAAGTTTAGGGTTACGGTTAGGGTTAGGGTTTGGGTTAGGGTAAGGGTATGTGTTAGGGTTAGGATTAGGGTTAAGGTTAGGATTAGGGTTAGCGTTAGGGTAAGGGTAAGTGTTAGGGGTAGGATTTGGGTAATGGTAAGGGTTAGGGTTAGGGTTAGGGTTAAGGTTAGGGTTAGTGTGAGGTTTAGGGTTAGGGTTAGGGTAAGGGTTAGGGTTAGGGTTAGGTTTTGGTTTAGGGTTAGGATTTGGGTAATGGTAAGGGTTAGGGTTAGGGTTAGGGTTAAGGTTAGGGTTAGGGTTAGGGTTAGGGTTAAGGTTAGGGTTAGGGTTAGGGTTAGGGTTAGTGTTAGTTTTAGGGTTAGGGTTAGGTTTAGGTTTAGGGTTAGGGT
Source organism: Megascapheus bottae (assembly GCF_031878675.1). Lineage (NCBI taxonomy): Eukaryota > Metazoa > Chordata > Mammalia > Rodentia > Geomyidae > Megascapheus > Megascapheus bottae. Next base: position 101,159 of record NW_028327754.1, on the reverse strand, counting down.
TAGGGTAAGGGTAAGGTTTAGGGTTAGGGTTAGGTTTTGGTTTAGGGTTAAGGTTAGGATAAGGGTAAGGGTTAGGGTTAGGGTTAGTGTTAGGGTTAAGGTTAAGGGTTAGGGTTAGGGTTTGGGTTAGTGTTAGGTTTACGGTTAGGGTTAGGGTAAGCGTAAGTGTTAGGGTTAGGATTAGGGTTAGCGAAAGGCTAAGGGTTAGGGTTAGGTTTAGGGTTAGGTTTAGGTTTAGGGTTAGGGTAAGGATTAGGATTAGCGATAGACTAAGGTTACGGTTAGGGTTAGCATTAAGGTGAGGGTTATTGTTAGGGTAAGGGTTAGGGTTAGGTTTAGGGTAAGGGTAAGTGTTAGGGTTAGGGTTAGGGTTTGGTTAAGGATTAGGTTTAGGGTTAGGGTTAGGGTAAGGTTAAGGGTAAGGGTTGGGGTTAGGGTTAGGTTTAGGGTTAGGGTTAGGGTTAGGGTAAGGGTACGGTTTAGGGTTAGGGTTAGGTTTTGGTTTAGGGTTAGGGTTAGGGTAAGGGTAAGGGTTAGGGTTAGGGTTAGTGTTAAGGTTAAGGTTAGGGTTAGGGTTAGGGTTAGGGTTTGGGTTAGTGTTAGGTTTAGGGTTAGGGTTAGGGTAAGCGTAGGTGTTAGGGTTAGGATTAGGGTTAGCGAAAGGCTAAGGGTTAGGGTTAGGTTTAAGGTTAGGGTTAGGTTTAGGGTTAGGGTAAGGATTAGGATTAGGGATAGACTAAGGTTACGGTTAGGGTTAGCATTAAGGTGAGGGTTATTGTTAGGGTAAGGTTTGGGGTTAGGTTTAGGGTAAGGGTAAGTGTTAGGGTTAGGGTTAGGGTTAGGTTAAGGATTAGGGTTAGGGTTAGGGTTAGGGTAAGGTTAAGGGTAAGGGTTGGGGTTAGGGTTAGGTTTGGGGTTAGGGTTAGGGTTAAGTTTAGGGTAAGGGTTAGGGTTAGGGTTAGGGTAAGGGTAAGGTTTAGGGTTAGGGTTAGGGTTAGGGTAAGGGTTAGGTTTTGGGTTAGATTTGGGTAAGGGTAAGGGTAAGGGTTAGGGTAAGGTTTAGGTTTAGGTTTAGGTTTAGGTTTAGGTTTAGGTTTAGGGTTAGGGTTAGGATTAGGTTTAGGGTTAGGATTAGGGTAAGGGTAAGTGTTAGGGTTAGGGTTAGGGTTAGGGTTAAGTTTAGGGTTACGGTTAGGATTAGGGTTTGGGTTAGGGTAAGGGTATGTGTTAGGGTTAGGGTTAGGGTTAAGGTTAGGATTAGGGTTAGCGTTAGGGTAAGGGTAAGTGTTAGGGGTAGGATTAGGGTTAAGCTAAGTGTAAGGGTTAGGTTTAGGGTTAGGGTTATGTTTAGGGTAAGGTTTAGGGATATGTTTGGGGTAAGGGTAAGCTTTAGGGTTAGGGTTAGGGTTAGTGTTAGGATTAGGGTAAGGTTAATGGTTAGAGTTAGCGTTAGGGTTAGGGTTAGGTTTAGGATTAGGGTAAGGGTAAGGGTGAGGGTTAGGGTTAGGGTTAGGGTTAGGATAAGGGTTAGGGTTAGGGTTAGGTTTAGGGTTAGGATAAGGGTAAGAGTTAGGGTTAGGATTAGGGTTAGGGTTAGTGTTAGGATAAGGGTAAGGGTTAGGGTTAGGTTTAGGGTTCGGGGTTAGGTGTAGGCTTAGTGTTAGTGTTAGGTTTAGGGTTAGGTTTAGGGTTAGGGTAAGGATTAGGTTTAGGGTTAGGGTTAAGGTTAGGGTCAGGGTTAGGTTTAGGGTTAGGATTAGGGTAAGGGTAAGGGTTAGGGTTAGGGTTAGGGTTAGGGTTAAGGTTAGGTTTAGGGTTAAGGTTAGGGTAAGTTTTAGGGTTAGGGTTAGGGTAAGGGTTAGGTTAGGGTTAGAGTTAGGTTTAAGGTTAGGGTTCGGGGTTAGGTGTAGGGTTAGGGTTAGTGTTAGGTTTAGGGTTAGGGTTAGGGTAAGGGTAAGGCATAGGGATAGGGTTAGGTTTAGGGTTAAGTTTAGGGTTAGGTTTAGGTTTAGGGTAAGGGTAAGGGTTAGGGTTAGAGTTAGGGTTAATGTTAGGGTTAGGGTTAGCGTTAGGGTAAGTATAAGGGTTAGGTTTTGTGTTAGGGTTATGGTTATGTTTAGGGTTAGGGTTAGGTTTAGTGTAAAGGAAAGGTTTAGGGTTAGGATTGGGGTTAGGGTTAGGGGTAGTGTTAGGGTAAGGGTAAGGTTTAGGGTTAGGGTTACTGTTACGTTTAGTATTAGGGTAAGGGTTAGGGGTAGAGTTAGGGTTAGGGTTAGGTTTAGGTTTAGGATAAAGGTAAGGGTTAAGGTTAGGGTTAGGGTAAGGGTTAGGGTTAGGGTTAGGGTTAGTGTAAGTGTTAGGATTAGGTTTAGGGTTAGGGTAAGGGTTAGGGTAAGGGTAAGGGTTCGGGTTAGGGTAAGGGTTAGGTTTTGGGTTAGGATTAGGGTAAGGTGAAGGTAAGGTTTAGGGTAAGGGTTGGTTTAGGGTTTGGGTTACAGTTAGGGTTTGGGTTATATTTACAGTTACAGTTAGGGTTAGTGTTTGCGTTAGGGTAAGGTTATGTGTTAGGTTTAGGGTTAGGGTTAAGGTTAGGATTAGGGTTAGCGTTAGGGTAAGGGTAAGGGTTAGGGTTAGGGTTAAAATAAGGGTAAACGTTAGGGTTATGGTTAGGGTTATGGTTAGGGTAAGGTTTAGGGTTAGGTTTAGGGTAAGGTTAAGGTTTAGGGTTAGGGTTAGGGTTAGGGTAAGGTTAAGGGTTAGGGTTAGGGTTAGGGTTAGAGTTAGGGTTAGGTTTAGGATTAGGGTAAGCATAAGGGTTAGGTTTAGGGTTAGTATTAGGGTTAGGATAAGGATTAGGGTTAGGGGACGTTTTATGGTTAGGGTAAGTGTAAGTGTTAGGGTTAGGGTTAGGGTTAGTTTTAGTGTTAGGGTAAGGTTAAGGTTTAGGCTTCGGGTTAGGGTGAGGGTTGGGGTTCGGGGTTAGTGTTAGGGTTAGGGTTAGTGTTAGGTTTACTGTTAGGGTTAGGGTAAGGTTAAGGGTTAGATATAGGGTTAGGGTTAGGGTTAAGGGTTAGGGTTAGGTTTAGGGTTAGGATTAGGGTAATGGTAATGGTTAGGGTTCGGGTTAGGGTTAAGTTTAGGGTAAGGGTTAGGGTAAGTGTTAGGGTTAGGGTTAGTGTTAGGTTTAGTGTTAGGGTTAGGTTTAGGGTTAGGATAAGGGTAAGGGTTAGGGTTAGGGTTAGGGTTAAGTTTAGGGTAAGGGTTAGTGTTAGGTTTAGGATAAAGGTAAGTTTTAGGGTTATGGTTAGGGTTAGGTTTAGGGTAAGGGAAAGGGTTAGGATTAGGGTTAGGGTTAGGTTTAGGTTTAGGGTAAGGGTAAGGGTAAGGGTTAAAGTTAGAGTTAGGGTTAGGGTTAGGGTTAGGGTTAGGGTAAGAGTAAGTGTTAGGTTTAGGATTAGGGTTAGGATAAGTGTAATGGTTAGGTTTAGGATTAGGGGTAAGCGTTAGGGGTTAGTGTTAGGGTTAGGATTACGGTTAGGTTTAGAGTTAGGGTTAGGGTAAGGGTAAGGGTTAGGGTTAGGGTAAGGGTTAGGGTTAGGGTTAGAGTTAGGTTTAGGGTTAGGGTTAGGGTTATATTTAGGGTTACGGTTAGGGTAAAGGTAAGGTTTAGGTTTAGGGTTAGGTTTTGGTTTAGGGTTAGGTTTATTGTAAGGGTAAGGATTACGGTTAGGGTTAGTGTTAGGTTTAAGGTTAGGGTTAGGGTTAGGGTTAGAGTTAGGCTAAGGGTAAGTGTTAGGTTTAGGGTTAGGGTTAGCGAAAGGGTAAGGGTTAGGGTTAGGTTTCTGGTTAGGGTAAGGACTAGGGTTAGGGTTAGGGTAAGGTTAAGGTTAGGGTTAGCATTAAGGTGAGGGTTAGGGTTAGGGTAAGGGTTAGGTTTAGGGTTAGGGTTACGGTAAGGTTGAGGGTAAGAGTTAGGGATAGGGTTAGGATTAGGGTTAGGGTTAGGGTTAGGGTTAGGATTAGGGTAAGTGTCAGGGTTAGGGTTAGGGTAGGGGTAAGGTTTAGGGTTAGGGTTAGGGTCAGGGTTAGGGTAAGGGTTAGGTTTTGGGTTAGATTTGGGTAAGGGTAAGGGTAAGGGATATGGGTAAGGGTTAGGTTTAGGGTTAGGGTTAGGTTTAGAGTTAGGGTTAGGGTTAAGTTTAGGGTTACGGTAAGGGTTAGGGTTTGGGTTAGGGTAAGGTTATGTGTTAGGGTTAAGGTTAGGGTTAAGGTTAGGGTTAGGGTTAGCGTTAGGGTAAGGGTAAGGGTTAGGCTTAGGGTTAGGTTTAAAATAAGGGTAAGTGTTAGGGTTAGGGTTAGGGTCATGTTTAGGGTAAGGTTTAGGGTTAGGTTTAGGGTAAGGGTAAGGTTTAGGGTTAGGGTTAGTTTTAGGGTTAGGATTAGATTAAGTTTAAGGGTTAGGGTTAGGGTTAGTTTTAGGGTTAGGATAAGGGTTAGGATTAGGGTTAGGTTTAGGGTTGGGTAAGGGTAAGAGTTAGGGTTAGGATTAGGGTTAGGGTTAGTGTTAGGATAAGGGTAAGGGTTAGGATTAGGGTTAGGGTTGGGGTTAGGTTTAGGGTAAGGGTTAGGGTTAGAGTTAGGGTTAGGGTTAGCGTTAGGGTAAGGGTTAGGGTTAATGTTAGGGTTATGGTTATGTTTAGGGTTAGAGTTAGGTTTAGTGTAAGGGAAAGGTTTAGGGTTAGGATTGGGGTTAGGGTTAGGGTTAGGGTTAGGTTAAGGGTAAGGTTTAGGTTTAGGGTTACTGTTACGTTTAGTATTAGGGTAAGGGTTAGGGTTAGAGTTAGGGTTATGGTAAGGGTTAGGGTTGTGGTTAGGGTTAGGTTTAGGGTAAGGGTAAGTGTTAGGTTTAGGGTTAGGGTTAATGTTATGGTTAGGATAAGGGTAAGGTTTAGGGTTAGGGTTAGGGTTAGATTTATGGTAAGTGTTAGGTTTAGGTTTAGGGTAAGGGTAAGTTTTAGGGTTAGGGTTACGGTTAGGGTTAGTTTTAGGGTAAGGGAAAGGGTTAGGATTAGGGTTAGGGTTAGGTTTAGGTTTAGGGTAAGGGTAAGGTTTAGGGTTAGGGTTAGGTTTAGGGTAAGGGTTAGGGTAAGGGTTAGGGTTAGGGTTAGGGTTAGGGTAGGGGTTAGGGTAAGGGTAAGTGTCAGGGTTAGAGTTAGGGTTAGGATAAGTGTAAGAGTTAGGGTTAGGGTTAAGGTTAGGGGTTAGGGTTAGGGTTAGTGTTAGGGTTAGGTTTGGGGTTCGGGTTATATAAGGGTAAGGGTTAGGGTTAGGTTTAGGGTTAGTGTTATGTTTAGTGTTGGGGTTAGGGTTAGGTTTAGGGTTAGGGGTAGGGTTAGGGTAAGGGTAAGGTTTAGGGTTAGGGTTAGGATTAGGGTTAGGGTAAGGGTTAGGGTTAGGGTTAGGGTTAGGGTAAGGGTAAGGGTTAGCATTAAGGTTAGGGTTAGAGTTAGGATTATGATTAGGGATAGGGTCAGGGTAAGGGTTAGGGCTAGGTTAGGGTTAGGTTAAGGGTTAGGGTTAGGGTTCGGGTTAGGTTTAGAGGTAGGGTAGAGTAAAGGTAAGGGTTAGGGTTAGGGTTAGGTTTAGGGTTAGGTTAAGGGTTAGGGTTAGGGGTTAGGGTTAGGGTTAGGGTAATGTTAGGGTTAGGCTAAGGGTAAGTGTTAGGGTTAGCGTTAGGTTTAGGGTTAGGGTTAGGGTAAGAATAAAGGTTAGTGTTAGGTTTGGGTTAGGTTTAGGGTTGGGTTTAAGGTTACTGTTACGGTTAGAGTAAGTGTAAGGGTTAGGGTTAGGGTTAGGTTTAGGGTTAGCGTTAGGTTAAGGGTAAGTGTTAGGGTTAGGGTTAGGGTTAAGGTAAGAGTAAGGGATACGGTTAGGGTTAAGGTTAGGTTTAGGGTAAGGGTTAGGTTTAGGGTTAGGGTAAGGCTTAGGGTTAGGGTTAAGTTTAGGGTTAAGGTTAGGGTTAGGGTTAGGGTTAGGGTTGAGGTTTGAGTTAGGGTTAGGGTAAGGGTAAGGCTTTGGTTTAGGTTTAGGGCTAGGGTTAGGGGAAGAGTAAGTGTAAGTGTTAGGGTTAGGGTTAGGTTTAGGGTTAGGGTTAAGGTTAGGGTTAGGGTAAGGATTAGGTTAGGGTTAGGGTTAGGTTTGGGGTTACAGTTATGGTTAGGGTAAGGGTTAGGGTGAGTTTTAGGGTTAGGTTATGGTTGGGGTTAAGGTTAGGGTTAGGGTTAGGGTAAGGGTGAGGGTTAGGGTTAGGGGTAGGGGTAGGGTAAGGGTTAGGGTTAGGGTTAGGGTTATGTTTAGGGTTACGGTTAGGGTTAAGGTTTGGATTAGGGTAAGGGTATGTGTTAGGGTTAGGGTTAGGATTAAAGTTAGGGTTAGGGATAGCGTTAGAGTAAGGGTAAGGTTTACAGTTAGGGTTAGGGTTAAGATAAGGGTAAGGGTTAGGGTTAGGGTTAGGGTAAGGGTTAGGGTAAGGTTAGGGTTATGATTAGGTTTAGGATTAGGGTAAGGGTAAGGTTTAGGTTAGTGTTAGGGTTAGCGTTAGGGTAAGGTTTAGGGTTAGGATTAGGGTTATGGTTAGGGTAAGGGTTAGGGTTAGGGTTAGGTTTATGGTTAGGGTAAGGGTAAGTGTTAGGGTTAGGTTTAGGGTTAGGGTTATTGTTAGTATAAGAGTAAAGATTGGGGTTAGAGTTAGGGATACGGTTAGGGATAGGGTTAAGGTTAGGGTTAGGTGTAGGGTTGGGGTTATGTTAAGGGTTAGGATTGGGGTAAGGGTAAGGGATAGGTTTAGGGTTAGGGTTAGAGATAAGGTTAGGGTTAGGGTTAGGGTAAGGTTTAGGGTTAGGGTTAGGGTAAGGGTTAGTTTAGGGTTAGTGTTAGGGTTAGGGTTAGGGTTAGGGTTCGGGGTTAGGGTTCGGGTTAGGGTTAGGTTTAGGGATAGGGTTAGGGTAAGGGTTAGGGTGAGGGATAGGGTTAGGTTTAGGGTTAAGGTTAGGGTTACGGTTAGGGTTAGGTTTAGGGTAAGGGAAATTTTTAGGGTTACGGTTAGGGTTAGGTTTAGGGTAAGGGAAAGGGTTAGGGTTAGGGTTAGGGTTAGGATTATGTTAAGGGTAAGGGTTAGGGTTAGTTTTAGGGTTAGGGTAAGGGTTAGGGTTAGGGTTAGGGTAGGGGTTAGGGTAAGGGTAAGTGTTAGGGTTTGGGTTATTGTTAGGATAAATATAAGGGTTAGGGTTAGGGTTAGGGTTCGGGGTTAGGGTTAGGATTAGAGTTAGGTTTAGGGTTGGCGTTAGGGTAAGGGTAAGGTTTAGGGTTAGTGTTAGGTTTAGGGTTAGGGTTAGGGTAAGGGTAAGGGTTAGGGTTAGGGTTAAGTTTAGTGTTAGGGTTAGGTTTAGGTTTAGGGTTAGGTTTAGGGTTAGGGTTACGGTAAGGTTTAAGGGAAAGCGTTAGAGTTAGTGTTAAGTTTAGGGTTAGGGTTAGGGTAAGGGTTAGGGTTAGGGTTAGGGTAAGGTTTAGGGTTAGGGTTAGGCGTAGGGTTAGAGTTAGGGTTAGGTTTAGGGTAAGGGTAGGGGTAGGGTTTGTGTTAGGGTTAAGGTTACGGTTAGGGTTAGCGTTAGGGTATGGGTAAGGGCTAGAGTTAGGGTTACGGTAAGGGTAAGCTTTAGGATTTGTGTTAGGGTTATGGTTAGGATAAGGGTTAGGGTTAGGTTTAGTGTAAGGGTAAGGTTTAGGGTTAGGGTTGGGATTAGGATTAGGGTTAGGGTTAGGGTAAGGGTAGGGGTTAGGGTTAGGGTTAGGGTTATGTTTAGGATTAGTGTAAGGGAAAGGGTTAGGGTTAGAGTTAGGGTTAGAGTTAGGGTTAGTGTTAGGGTTAGGGTTATGGTTAGGGTTAGGGTAAGGGTAAGGGTAAGTATTAGGGTTAGGGTTAGGTTTAGGGTTAGGATAAGGGTAAGGGTTAGTGTTAGGGTTAGGGTTAGGGTTACGGGTTAGGGTTAGGGTTACGGTTAGGGTTAGGTTTAGGGTTAGGGTAAAGGTAATGGTTAGGGTTAGTGCTAGGGTTACGGTTAGGGTTAGGGTTAGTTTTAGGGTTAGGGTTAGGTTTAGGGTAAGGGTAAGGGTTAGGGTTAGGGTTAGGGTTTAGGTAAGGGTTAGGATTAGGGTTAATTTTAGGTTTAGGGTTAGGGTAAGGGTAAGGGTTAGGGTTAGGGTTAGGGTTAGGGTAATGGTAAGGTTTAGGGTTAGGGTTAGGGTTAGGGTAAGGCTTAGGATTAAGTTTAATTTTAGGGTTAGGGTTAGGGTAAGTGTAAGGGTTAGGGATAGGGTTAGGGTTAGGGTTAAGATTAGGGTTAGGGTTAGGGTTAGGTTTACGGTTATGGTTAGGGTAATGGTAAAGGTTAGGGTTAGGGTTAGGGTTAGCGTTAGGGTTAAGGTTAGGGCTAGGGTTAAGGTTAGGGTTAGCGTAAGGGTTAGGTTAGGGTAAGGGTAGGGTTAGGGTTAGGGATCAGTTTAGGTTTAGAGTTAGGTTAGGGTAAGGGTAAGGGTTGGGGTTAGGGTTAGGTTACGGGTTAGGGTTAGGGGTTAGGGTTATGGTTAGGGTTAGGCTAATGGTTAGGCTTAGGCTAAGGGTAAGTGTTAGGGTTAGGGTTAGCGTTAGGGTTAGAGTTAGGGTTAGGGTAAGGGTTAAAGTTAGTGTTAGGGTTAGGGTTAGGTTTAGGGTTGGGTTTAAGGTTAGGTTTATGGTTAGGGTAAGGGTAAGGGTTAGGATTAGGGGTAGGGTTAGGGTTAGCTTTAGTTTAAGGGTAAGAGTTAGGGTTAGGTTTAGGGTTATGGTTAGGTTTAGGGTAAGGTTTAGGGTTAGGGTTAGGGTAAGGGTAAGGTTTAGGGTTAGGGTTAGGGTATGGGAAAGGGTAGGGTTAGGTTTAGGATTAGGTTTAGTTTTAGGGTTAGGGAAAGGGTAAGGGTGAGGGTTAGGGTTAGGATTAGGGTTAGGTTTAGGGTTAGGGTTACGGGTTAGGTTTTGGGTAAGGGTTAGTGTTAGGGTTAGGGTTAGGTTAGGGGTTAGGGTAAGTGTTAGGTTAGGATTAGGGTTAGGATAAGGGAAAGGGTTAGGGTTAGGGTTAGGGTTTAGGGTTAGTGTTAGGATTAGGGTAAGGGTTAGGGTTAGGGGTTAGGGTTAGTGTTAGGGTGGTTAGGGATAGGGTTAGGGTTAGGGTTAGGTTAAGGGTTAGGGTTAGGGTTAGGGTTAGAGTTAGGGTAAGGGTACGTTTTTTGGTTAGGGTTAGGGTTAGGTAAGGTTTAGTGTTAGGTTTAGCGTTGGGGTTAACGTTAGGGTTAGGTTAGGGTAAATGTAAGTTTTAGGGTTAGGGTTAGGGTTTTGGTAAGTGTTAGGGTTGGGGTTAGGGTTAGGATTAGGGTTATGTTTAGGATAAGGGTTAGGGTTAGGCTTTGCGTTGGGGTTAAGGTTAGGGTTAGGGTTAGGATAAGGTTAAGGGTTAGTGTTAGGGTTAGGGTTAGGTTTAGGGTTGGGTTTAAGGTTAGGGTTATGGTTAGGGTAAGGGTAAGGGTTAGGATTAGGGGTAGGGTTAGGGTTAGCTTTAGGGTAAGGGTAAGTGTTAGGGTTAGGGTTAGGGTTAAGGTTAGGTTTAGGGTAAGGTTTACGGTTAGGGTTAGGTTTACGGTTGGGGTTAAGGTTAGGGTTAGGGTGAGGATAAGCGTAAGGGTTAGGGTTAGGGTTACGGATAGGTTTAGGGTTACGGTTAGGGTTAGGGTTAGGGTTAGGATAAGGGTATGTGTTAGGGTTAGGGTTAGGGTTAGGGTTAGGTTTAGCGTTGGTGTAAGGGTAAGGGTTAGGGTTAGGGTTAGTGTTATGTTTAGGATTAGGGTAAGGGTAAGGGTTAGGGTTAGAGTTAGGGTTAGGGTAAGGGTAGGGTTATGGTTATGGTTAGGGTGATGGTAAGGGTAAGTGTTATGGTTAGGGTTAGCATTAGGTTTAGGGTTAGGGTTAGCGTAAGGGTAAAGGTTAGTGGTAGGGTTAGGGGTAGGTTTAGGGTTAGGGTTAGGGTTAGGTTTAGGGTTAGGGTAAGGGTTAGGGTTAGGGTTAGGTTTAGCGTTACGGTTAAGCTTAGGGTTAGGGTTAGGGTTATGGTTAGGGTAAGGTTTAGGTTAGGGTTAGGGTAAGGGTTAGGGTTAGGGTTCGGGTTAGGTTTAGAGTTAGGTTAGTGTAAGGGTAAGGGTTAGGGTTAGGGTTAGTGTTAGGGTGAGGTTAAGGGTTAGGGTTAGGGGTTAGGGTTAGGGTTAGGGTTAGGTTTAGGGTTAGGGTAATGCTTGGGGTTAGGCTAAGTGTAAGAGTTAGGGTTAGGGTTAGGGTTAGGGTTAGGGTAAGGGTAAAGTTTAGTGTTAGGGTTAGGGTTAGGTTTAGGGTTGGGTTTAAGGTTAGGTTTACGGTTAGGGTAAGTGTAAGGTTTAGGGTTAGGGTTATGGTTAGGGTTAGCGTTAGGGTAAGGGTAAGTGTTAGGGTTAGGGTTAGGGTTAAGGTAAGAGTAAGGGTTAGGGTTAGGGTTAAGGTTAGGTTTAGGGTAAGGGTTAGGGTTAGGGTTAGGGTAAATGTAAGGGTTAGGGTTAGGGTAAGAGTTAAGGTTAGGGTAAGGGTAAGGGTTAGTGTTAGGGTTAGGATTAATGTTATGTTTAGGGTTAGGGTAAGGGTAAGAGTTAGGGTTAGGGTTAGGATTAGGGTTAGGTTTAGGGTTAGGGTTAGATTAGGGTTAGGGTTAGGGTTAGGGTTAGGGTTATGGTTCGCATTAGTTTAGGGTTAGGGTTAGGGTTAGGGTTAGGGGAAGTGTTAGGGTTAGGGTTAGGGTTAGGGTAAGTGTTAGGGTAAGGGTAAGTGTTCGGGTTAGTGTTAGGGTTAGGATAAGTGTAAGGGTTAGGTTTAGGGTTAGGGTCAGTGTTAGGGGTTAGAGTTAGGGTTAGGGTTAGGGTTCGGTTTGTGGTTAGGGTTACGTAAGGGTAAGGGTTAGAATTAGGTTTAGGGTTAGTGTTAGTGTTCGGTTTAGGGTTGGGGTTAGGGTTAGGTAAAGTGTTAGGGTTAGGGTAAAGGTAAGGTTTAGGATTAGGGTTAGGGTTAGGTTTAGGGTTAGGGTTAGGGTAAGGGTAAGGGTAAGGGTTAGGGTTAGGGTTAGTGTTAGGGTTAAGGTTAGGGTTAGGGGAAGGGTAAGAGTTTAAGCAAGAGTTTTGGTTTGGTTAAGGGTTAGGGTTAGTGTCAGGGGTAAGGTTAGTGTTAGGGTTAGGGTAAGGCTAAGGGTTCGGTTTAGGCTTAGGGCCAGGGTTATTGTTAGGGTAAGGGTTAGGGTTAGTGTTAGGTTAGGTTTAGGGTTAGGGTTAGGGTTAGGGTCAGGGTTATTGTTAGCGTAAGGGTTAGGGTTAGTGTTAGGTTAGGTTTAGGGTAAGGGTTAGGGTTATGGTTAGGGTTAGGGTTAGGGTAAGGGTTAGGTTTAGGGGTTAGGGTTAGGGTTAGGTTTAGGGTTAGGGTAATGGTTAGGATTAGGCTAAGGGTAAGTGTTAGGGTTAGGGTTAGCATTAGGGTTAGGGTTAGGGTTAGAGTAAGGGTAAAAGTTAGTGTTAGGGTTAGAGTAAGGTTTAGGGTTGGGTTTAAGGTTAGGTTTACGGTTAGGGTAAGTGTAAGGTTTAGGGTTAGGGTTATGGTTAGGGTTAGCGTTAGGGTAATGGTAAGTGTTAGGGTTAGGGTTAGGGTTAATGTAAGAGTAAGGGCTAGGTTTAGGGTTACGGTTAGGTTTAGGGTAAGGGTTAGGGTTAGGATAAGGGTAAGTTTTAGGGTTAGGGTAAGGGTTAGGGTTATTCTAAGGGTAAGGGTTAGGTTTAGGGTTAGGATTAGGGTTAGGTTTAGGGTTAGGGTAAGGGTAAGGGTTAGGGTTATGGTTATGGTTAGGGTTAGCGTAAGGGTAAGGGTAAGTGTTAGGGTTAGGGTTAGGGTTAAGGTAAGAGTAACGGCTAGGGTTAGGGTTACGGTAGGTTTAGGGTAAGGGTTAGGGTTAGGGTTAGGATAAGGGTAAGGTTTAGGGTTAGGGTAAGGGTTAGGGTTAGGCTAAGGGTAAGGGTTAGGGTTAGGGTTAGGATTAGGGTTAGGTTTAGGGTTAGGGTAAGTGTAAGACTTAGGGTTAGGGTTAGGGTAAGGGTCAGGATTAGTGTTAGGGGTAGGGTAGGGGTTAGGGAAAGTGTTAGGGTTAGGGTTAGGGTTAGGATAAGGGTAAGGGTGATGGTTAGGGTTAGGTTTAGGGGTTAGGGTAAGGGTTAGGGTTATGGTTAGGGGTTAGGGTTAGTGTTAGGGTTAGGGTAAGGTTTAGGGTTAGGGGTTAGGGTTAGTGTTAGGGTTAGGTTAAGTGTTGGGATAGGGTTATGGTTAGGGTTAGGATAAGGGTTAGGGTTAGGGTTATTGTTAGAGTTAGGGTAAGGGTAAGTTTTAGTGTTATCATTAGGGTTAGGGTTAGGGTAAGTGTTAGGGTTAGGTTTAGTGTTGGGGTTAAGGTTAGGGTTAGGTTTAGGGTAAGGGTAAGGGTTAGGGTTATTGTTAGGGTTTGGGTAAGTGTTAGGGTTAGGGTTAGGGTTAGGGTAAGGGTGAGGGTTAGGGTTAGGGTTAGGGTTAAGATAAGGGTACGGATTAGGGTTAGGGTTAGTTTTATTGTTAGTGTAAGGTTTAGGGTTAGGTTAGGGTAAGGGTAAAGGTTAGGGTTAGGATTAGTGCTAGGGTTAGTGTTAGGATAAGTGTAAGTGTTAGGGTTAGGGTTAGGGTTCAGGGTTATGGTTAGGGTTAGGGTTAGAGTTAGGTTTAGGGTTAGGGTTTGGGTAAGTGTAAGGGTGGGGATAGGGTTAGGGTTAGGGTTAAATTTAGGGTTAGGGTAAGGGTTAGGGTTAGAGTTAGGTTTAGGGTTAGGGTTAGCGTAAGGGTAAGGGTTAGGGTTAGGGTTAGGGTTAAGATTAGGGTTAGTGTTAGGGTTAGGGTAAGGGTTAGGGTTAGGTTTAGGGTAAGGGTTAGGGTTAGGGTTAGGGTTAGGGGTAGAGTTAAGGTTAGGTTTAGGGTAAGCGTAAGGGGTAGGGTTAATGTTAGGGTTAAGTTTATGGTTAGGGTTAGCGTTAGGGTAAGGGTAAGGGTTTGGGTTAAGGTTAAGGTAAGGGTAAGTGTTAGGGTTAGTGTTAGGGTTATGGTTAGGGCAAGCGTTAGGGTTAGGTTTAGTGTAAGGGTAAGGTTAAGTGTTAGAGTTGGGGTTAGGGTTAGGGTTAGGGTAAGGGTAAGGGTTAAGGTTAGGGTTAGGGTTATGTTTAGAATTAGGGTAAGGGTAAGGGTTAGGGTTACAATTATTGATGGTAAGCGTTACAATTATGGTTAGGGTTAGGGTTACGGTAAGGGTAAGTGTTAGGGTTAGGGTTAGGGTTAGGTTTAGGGTTAGGATAAGGGTAAGGGTTACAGTTAGGGTTAGGGTTACGGGTTAGGGTTAGGTTTAGCTTTAGGGTTAGGTTAAGGGTTAAGGTAAAGGTAATGGTTAGGTTTAGGGTTAGGGTTAGTCTCAGGTTTAGGATTAGGGTTAGGGATAGGGTTAGGGTTAGGGTTCAGGTTAGGGTTAGGGTTAGGGTAAGGGTAAGGTTTAGGGTTAGGGTTAGGGTTAGCGTTGCGGTTAACCTTAGGGTTAGGATTAGGGTTAGGTTTAGGTTTAGGGTAAGGGTTAGGTTAGGGTTAGGGTAAGGGTTAGGGTTAGGGTTCGTGTTAGGTTTAGAGATAGGTTAGGGTAAGGGTTAGGGTTAGGTTTAGGGTTAGGGTTAGGTTAAGGGTTAGGGTTAGGGGTTATGGTTAGGGTTAGGTTTAGTGTTAGGTTTAGGGTTAGGGTAATGGTTAGGGTTAGGCTAAGTGTAAGTATTAGGGTTAGGGTTAGCGTTAGGGTTAGGGTTAGGGTTAGGGTAAGGGTAAAGGTTAGTGTTAGGGTTAGGGTTAGGTTTAGGGTTGGGTTTAAGGTTAGGTTTACGGTTAGGTAAGGTTAAGGGTTAGGGTTAGAGTTATGGGAAGGTTTAGCGTTAGGGTAAGGGTAAGAGTTAGGGTTAGGGTTAGGGTTAAGGTAAGTATAAGGGTTAGGGTTAGGGTTAAGGTTAGGTTTAGGGTAAAGGTTAGGGTTAGGGTTAAGGTAAGGGTAAGGTTTAGGGTTAGGGTAAGGGTTAGGGTTAGGGTAAGGGTAAGGGTTAGGGTTAGGGTTAGGATTACGGTTAGGTTTAAAGTTAGGGTAAGGGTAAGGTTTAGGGTTAGTGTTAGGGTTTGGGAAAGGCTTAGGGTTATGGTTACGGTAGGGGTTAGGGTAATTGTTAGGGTTAGGGTTACGGTTAGGATAAGGGTAAGGGTTATGGTTAGGGTTAGGTTTAGGGGTTAGGGTTAGGGTCAGGGTTACAGGTTAGGGTTAGTGTTAGGGTTAGGGTTAAGGTTAGTGTTAGGGTTAGGTTAAGGGTTAGGGTTAGGGTTAGGGTAATGGTTAGTGTTAGGTTTAGCGTTGGGGCTAAAGTTAGGGTTATGGTTAGGGTAAGGGTATGGTTAGGGTTAGGTGTTAGGGTTAGGATTAGGGTTAGGTTGACGTTTAGGGTTTGGGTAAGGGTAAGGGTTAGGTTTAGGGTTAGGATTCGCGTTAGGTTTAGAGTTTGTGTTAGGGTAGGGTAAGGGTTAGTGTTAGGGTTAGGGTTAGGTTTAGGTTTACGATTAGGGTAAGGGTAAGGGTTAGGTTTATGGTCAGGGTTAGGCAAAGGGTAAGGGTTAGGGATAGGGTTAGGGATAGGGGAAAGATTAGGGTTAGGTTTAGGGTTAGGGTAAGGGGTAGGGTTAGGGTTAGGGTTAGTATTAAGGTTAGGGTTAGGGTAAGGGTAAGGGTTAGTGTTAGGGTAACGGTTATGGTTAGCTTAGGGGTTATGGTTAGGGTTACGTTTAGGGTTAGGTTTAGGGTAAGGATAAGAGTTAAGGTTACGGATAGGGTTAGGTTTCGGTTTAGGTTAGGGTTAGGTTAGGGATAGGGTTAGGGTATGGTTAAGGTTAGGGTTAGGGTTAGGGTAAGGGTAAGGGTTAGGGTTAGGGTGAGGATTAGGGTTAGGGTAAGTGTTAGGGTTAGGTTTAGGGTTAGGGTTAGGGTTAGGGTAAGGATAAGGGTTAGGGTTAAGTTAGGGTCAGTGTTAGCGTTAGGGTTAGGGTTAAGATTAGGTTAGGGTGAGGTTAAGGGTAAGGTTTAGGGTTAGGTTGAAGGTTAGGGTTAGGGTAAGGGTAAGGGTTAGGGTTAGGGTTAGTGTTAGAGTTAGGTTTAGGGTTAGGGTTAGGGTTGGGGTAAGGGTAAGGTTTAGGGTTAAGTTTAGGGTTAGGTTTAGGGTTAGGATTAGGATTAGGGTAAGGGTAAGGGTTAGGGTTAGAATTAGGGTTAGGGTTAGGGTAAGGGTTAGAGTAAGGGTTAGGGTTAGGGTTAGGTTTAGGGTAAGCCTTACGGTAAGGGTAAGGGTTAGGGTTAGGGTTAGGTTTAGGGTTGGGGTTAAGGTTAGGGTTATCGTTAGGGTGAGGGTAAGGGTAAGGGTTAGGATTTGGGTTAGGGTTAGGGTTAGAGTAAATATTAGGGTTAGGGTTAGGGTAACGTTTAGGTTTAGGGTTACGGTTAGGGTTAGGTTTAGGGTTAGGTTAAGTGTATGTGTTAGGGTTAATGTTAGGGTAAGGGTAAGGGTTAGGGTTAGTGTTAGGTTTAGGGTAAGGGTTAGGGTTAGGGTTAGGGTTAGGGTAAGGGTTAGGGTTAGGGTTAGGGTTAGTGTTAGGTTTAGAGTTAGGTTAAGGCCAATTGTTAGGGTTAGGGGTAGGGTTAAGGTTAGGTTTAGGCTTAGGGTTAGGGTTAGATTGAGGGTGAGGCTTAGCGCAACGCTAAGGGTTAAGGTTAGGGTTAGTGTTAGGTTAAGGGTTAGGGTTAGGGTTAGTGTTAGGTTTAGGGTTAGGGTTAGCGTTAGGGTTAGGGTTAGGGTAAGGATAAAGGTTAGTGTTAGGGTTAGGGTTAGGTTTAGGGTTCGGATTAAGGTTAGGTTTACGTTTAGGGTAAGGGTAAGGGTTAGGGTTAGGGTTAGGGTTAGGGTTAGCGTTAGGCTAAGGGTAAGTGTTAGGGTTAGGGTTAAGGTAAGAGTAAGGGTTAGGGTTAGGGTTAAGGTTAGGTTTAGGGTAAGGGTGAGGGTTAGGGTTAGGGTAAGTGTAAGGTTTAGGTTTAGGGTTAGGGTAAGGGTAAGGGTTAGGGTTAGGGTTAGGATAACGGTTAGGTTTAGGGTTAGGGTAAGAGTAAGGTTTAGGGTTAGGGTTAGGATTAGGGTTAGGTTTGGTGTTAGGGTAAGGTTAAGCTTTAGGGTTAGGGTTAGGGTTAGGGTAAGGGTTAGGGTTAGGATTAGCGGTAGGGTAGGGGTTAGGGTAAGTGTTAGGGTTAAGATTAGGGTTAGGATAAGTGTAAGGGTTAGGGTTAGCGTTCGGGTTAGGGGTTAGGGCTAGGGTTATGGTTAGGTGTTAGGGTTAGTGTTAGGGTGAGAGTAAGTGTTAGGGTTAGGGGTTAGGGTTAGTGTTAGGGTTAGTGTTATAGTTAGGTTAAGGGTTACGGTTAGGTTTAGGGTAAGGGTAAGTTTTAGGGTTAGGGTTAGTGTTAGGGTTAGATTTAGGGTAATGGAAAGGGCTAGGGATGGGTTAGGGTTAGGTTTAGTTTTAGGGTAAGGGTAAGGGTTAAGGTTAAGGTTAGGGTTAGTGGTAGGGTTAGGGGAAGTGTTAGGGTTAGGGTTAAGTTTAGGGTAGGGGTTAGGGTAAGGGTAAGTGTTAGGGATAGGGTTAGGGTTAGGATAAGTGTAAGGGTTACGTTTAGGGTTAGGGTCAGTGTTAGGGTTTAGGGTTAATGTTAGGGTTAGGGTTAGGTTTGGGGTTAGGGTTACGTAAGGGTAAGTGTTAGAATTAGGGTTAGGGTTAGTGTTAGTGTTAGGTTTAGGGTTGGGGTTAGGGTTAATTAAAGGGTTAAGGTTAGGGTAAGCGTAAGGGTTAGGGTTAGGGTTGGGGTTACGTTTAAGGGTTAGGGTTAGGGTAAGGGAAAGGGTTAGGGTTAGGGTTAGTGTTAGTGTTAAGTTTAGGGTTAGGGGAAGGGTAAGAGTTTGGGTTAGAGTTTGGGTTTGGGTAAGGGTTAGGGTTAGGGTCAGGGATAAGGTTTGGCTTAGGGGTACGGTAAGGCTAAGGGTTAGGTTAGGGTTAGGGCCAGGGTTATTGTTAGGGTAAGGGTTAGGGTTACTGTTAGGTTAGGTTTAGGGTTAGGGTTAGGGTTAGGTTTAGGGTCAGGGTTATTGTTAGGGTAAGGGTTAGGGTTAGTGTTAGGTTAGGTTTAGGGTAAGGGTTAGGGTTATGGTTAGTGTTAGGGTTAGGGTAAGGGTAAGTGTTAGGGTTAGGGTTAGCGTTAGGTTTAGGGTTAGGGTTAGGGTAAGGGTTAGGTTAGTGTTAGGGTTAGCGTTAGGTTTAGGGTTAGCGTTAGGGTGAGGGTTAGGGTTAGGGTTAGGGTTAGAGTAAGGGTTAGGTTAGGGTTAGGGTAAGGGTTAGGGTTAGGGTTCGCGTTAGGTTTAGAGTTAGGTTAGGGTAACTGTAAGGGTTAGGGTTAGGGTTAGGGTTAGGGTAAGGGTTAGGGTTAGGGTTAGGGTTATGTTTAGGAATAGGGTAAGGGTAAGGGTTAGGGTTAGAGAAAGGGTTAGGGTAAGGTTTAGGGTAAGGGTAAAGGTTAGGGTTAGGGTTAGGTTTAGGGTTGGGGTTAAGGTTAGGGTTATGGTTAGGGTGAGGTTAAGGGTAAGGGTTAGGGTTAGGGTTAATGTTATGTTTAGGATTAGGGTAAGGGTAAGGGTTAGGGATAGCGTTAGGTTTAGGGTAAGGGTTAGGGTAAGGGTAAGGGTTAGGTTTAGGTTTAGGTTTAGGTTTGGGGTTAAGGTTAGGGTTATGGTTAGGTTGAGGATAAGGGTAAGGGTTAGGGTTAGGGTTAGGGTAAGGGTTAGGGTTAGTGTTAGGGTTAGGGTTAGGGTAAGGTTAGGTTTAGGGTTACGGTTAGGGTTAGGTTTAGGGTTAGGTTAAGGGTATGTGTTAGGGTTAGTGTTAGGGTTAGGGTTAGGGTTAGCGTTAGGGTAAGGGTAAGGGTTAGGGTTAGGGTTAGAGTTAGGGTTGGTGTTAGGTTTATGGTTAGGGTTAGGTTTAGGGTTAGGGTTAGGGTAAGGGTTAGAGTTAGGGTTATGGTTAGTGTTAGTGTTAGGTTTAGGGTTAGGTTAAGGCCAATTGTTAGGGTTAGGGGTAGTGTTAAGGTTACGGTTAGGGTTAGGGTTAGATTTATAGTTAGGGTTAGGGTAAGGCTAAAGGTTAAGGTTAGGGTTAGGGTTAGGTTAAGTGTTAGGGTTAGGGGTTAGGGTTAGGGGTTAGGGTTAGCTTTTGGGTTAGGGTTAGGGTTATGTTAAGGTAAAGGTTAGTGTTAGCGTTAGGGTTAGGTTTAGGGTTCGGATTAAGGTTATGGTTACGTTCAGGGTAAGGGTAAGGGTTAGGGTTAGGGTTAGCGTTAGGCTAAGGGTAAGTGTTAGGGTTAGGGTTAGGGTTAAGGTAAGAGTAAGGGTTAGGGTTAGAGTTAAGATTACGTTTAGGGTTAGGGTTAGGGTTAGGGTTAGGGTTAGGTTTAGGGTTGGGGTTAAGGTTAGGGTTATGGTTAGGGTGATGGTAAGGGTAAGGTTTAGGGTTAGTGTTAGGGTTATGTTTAGGATTAGGATAAGGGTTAGGGTTAGGGTTAGGTTTAGGGTAAGGGTTAGGGTAAGGGTAAGGGTAAGGGTTAGGGTTACGGTTAGGTTTAGGGTTGGGGTTAGGTTTAGGGGTTAGGTTTAGCTTTAGGGTTAGGGTTAGGGTTACGGTAAGGGTAAATGTTAGTGTTAGGGTTAGGGTTAGGTTTAGGGTTCGGATTAAGGTTATAGTTACGGTTACTGTAAGGGTAAGGGTTAGGTTTAGGGTTAGGGTTAGGGTTAGCGTTAGGCTAAGGGTAAGCGTTAGGGTTAGGGTTAGGGTTAAGGTAAGAGTAAGGGTTAGGGTTAGAGATAACATTAGGTTTAGGGTAAGGGTTAGGGTTAGGGTTAGGGTAAGGGTAAGGTTTAGGGTTAGGGTTATGGTTAGGTTTAGGGTACGGGTAAGGGTTAGGGTTAGGGTTAGAATTATGGTTAGGTTTAGGGTTAGGGTAAGGGTTAGGGTTAGGGTTAGGATAACGGTTAGGTCAAGGGTTAGGGTAAGGGTAAGCCTTAGGGTTAGGGTTAGGGTTAGGGTAAGGGTAAAGGTTAGTGTTAGGGTTAGGGTTAGGTTTAGGGTTGGGTTTAAGGTTAGGTTTACGGTTAGGTAAGGTTAAGGGTTAGGGTTAGAGTTATGGGAAGGTTTAGCGTTAGGGTAAGGGTAAGAGTTAGGGTTAGGGTTAGGGTTAAGGTAAGTATAAGGGTTAGGGTTAGGGTTAAGGTTAGGTTTAGGGTAAAGGTTAGGGTTAGGGTTAAGGTAAGGGTAAGGTTTAGGGTTAGGGTAAGGGTTAGGGTTAGGGTAAGGGTAAGGGTTAGGGTTAGGGTTAGGATTACGGTTAGGTTTAAAGTTAGGGTAAGGGTAAGGTTTAGGGTTAGTGTTAGGGTTTGGGAAAGGCTTAGGGTTATGGTTACGGTAGGGGTTAG
The DNA here is from genome assembly GCF_031878675.1 of Megascapheus bottae. Taxonomy (NCBI): domain Eukaryota; kingdom Metazoa; phylum Chordata; class Mammalia; order Rodentia; family Geomyidae; genus Megascapheus; species Megascapheus bottae. The sequence goes on along the minus strand of NW_028327754.1, from coordinate 81,365 downwards.
GGTAATTGTTAGGGTTAGGGTTACGGTTAGGATAAGGGTAAGGGTTATGGTTAGGGTTAGGTTTAGGGGTTAGGGTTAGGGTCAGGGTTACAGGTTAGGGTTAGTGTTAGGGTTAGGGTTAAGGTTAGTGTTAGGGTTAGGTTAAGGGTTAGGGTTAGGGTTAGGGTAATGGTTAGTGTTAGGTTTAGCGTTGGGGCTAAAGTTAGGGTTATGGTTAGGGTAAGGGTATGGTTAGGGTTAGGTGTTAGGGTTAGGATTAGGGTTAGGTTGACGTTTAGGGTTTGGGTAAGGGTAAGGGTTAGGTTTAGGGTTAGGATTCGCGTTAGGTTTAGAGTTTGTGTTAGGGTAGGGTAAGGGTTAGTGTTAGGGTTAGGGTTAGGTTTAGGTTTACGATTAGGGTAAGGGTAAGGGTTAGGTTTATGGTCAGGGTTAGGCAAAGGGTAAGGGTTAGGGATAGGGTTAGGGATAGGGGAAAGATTAGGGTTAGGTTTAGGGTTAGGGTAAGGGGTAGGGTTAGGGTTAGGGTTAGTATTAAGGTTAGGGTTAGGGTAAGGGTAAGGGTTAGTGTTAGGGTAACGGTTATGGTTAGCTTAGGGGTTATGGTTAGGGTTACGTTTAGGGTTAGGTTTAGGGTAAGGATAAGAGTTAAGGTTACGGATAGGGTTAGGTTTCGGTTTAGGTTAGGGTTAGGTTAGGGATAGGGTTAGGGTATGGTTAAGGTTAGGGTTAGGGTTAGGGTAAGGGTAAGGGTTAGGGTTAGGGTGAGGATTAGGGTTAGGGTAAGTGTTAGGGTTAGGTTTAGGGTTAGGGTTAGGGTTAGGGTAAGGATAAGGGTTAGGGTTAAGTTAGGGTCAGTGTTAGCGTTAGGGTTAGGGTTAAGATTAGGTTAGGGTGAGGTTAAGGGTAAGGTTTAGGGTTAGGTTGAAGGTTAGGGTTAGGGTAAGGGTAAGGGTTAGGGTTAGGGTTAGTGTTAGAGTTAGGTTTAGGGTTAGGGTTAGGGTTGGGGTAAGGGTAAGGTTTAGGGTTAAGTTTAGGGTTAGGTTTAGGGTTAGGATTAGGATTAGGGTAAGGGTAAGGGTTAGGGTTAGAATTAGGGTTAGGGTTAGGGTAAGGGTTAGAGTAAGGGTTAGGGTTAGGGTTAGGTTTAGGGTAAGCCTTACGGTAAGGGTAAGGGTTAGGGTTAGGGTTAGGTTTAGGGTTGGGGTTAAGGTTAGGGTTATCGTTAGGGTGAGGGTAAGGGTAAGGGTTAGGATTTGGGTTAGGGTTAGGGTTAGAGTAAATATTAGGGTTAGGGTTAGGGTAACGTTTAGGTTTAGGGTTACGGTTAGGGTTAGGTTTAGGGTTAGGTTAAGTGTATGTGTTAGGGTTAATGTTAGGGTAAGGGTAAGGGTTAGGGTTAGTGTTAGGTTTAGGGTAAGGGTTAGGGTTAGGGTTAGGGTTAGGGTAAGGGTTAGGGTTAGGGTTAGGGTTAGTGTTAGGTTTAGAGTTAGGTTAAGGCCAATTGTTAGGGTTAGGGGTAGGGTTAAGGTTAGGTTTAGGCTTAGGGTTAGGGTTAGATTGAGGGTGAGGCTTAGCGCAACGCTAAGGGTTAAGGTTAGGGTTAGTGTTAGGTTAAGGGTTAGGGTTAGGGTTAGTGTTAGGTTTAGGGTTAGGGTTAGCGTTAGGGTTAGGGTTAGGGTAAGGATAAAGGTTAGTGTTAGGGTTAGGGTTAGGTTTAGGGTTCGGATTAAGGTTAGGTTTACGTTTAGGGTAAGGGTAAGGGTTAGGGTTAGGGTTAGGGTTAGGGTTAGCGTTAGGCTAAGGGTAAGTGTTAGGGTTAGGGTTAAGGTAAGAGTAAGGGTTAGGGTTAGGGTTAAGGTTAGGTTTAGGGTAAGGGTGAGGGTTAGGGTTAGGGTAAGTGTAAGGTTTAGGTTTAGGGTTAGGGTAAGGGTAAGGGTTAGGGTTAGGGTTAGGATAACGGTTAGGTTTAGGGTTAGGGTAAGAGTAAGGTTTAGGGTTAGGGTTAGGATTAGGGTTAGGTTTGGTGTTAGGGTAAGGTTAAGCTTTAGGGTTAGGGTTAGGGTTAGGGTAAGGGTTAGGGTTAGGATTAGCGGTAGGGTAGGGGTTAGGGTAAGTGTTAGGGTTAAGATTAGGGTTAGGATAAGTGTAAGGGTTAGGGTTAGCGTTCGGGTTAGGGGTTAGGGCTAGGGTTATGGTTAGGTGTTAGGGTTAGTGTTAGGGTGAGAGTAAGTGTTAGGGTTAGGGGTTAGGGTTAGTGTTAGGGTTAGTGTTATAGTTAGGTTAAGGGTTACGGTTAGGTTTAGGGTAAGGGTAAGTTTTAGGGTTAGGGTTAGTGTTAGGGTTAGATTTAGGGTAATGGAAAGGGCTAGGGATGGGTTAGGGTTAGGTTTAGTTTTAGGGTAAGGGTAAGGGTTAAGGTTAAGGTTAGGGTTAGTGGTAGGGTTAGGGGAAGTGTTAGGGTTAGGGTTAAGTTTAGGGTAGGGGTTAGGGTAAGGGTAAGTGTTAGGGATAGGGTTAGGGTTAGGATAAGTGTAAGGGTTACGTTTAGGGTTAGGGTCAGTGTTAGGGTTTAGGGTTAATGTTAGGGTTAGGGTTAGGTTTGGGGTTAGGGTTACGTAAGGGTAAGTGTTAGAATTAGGGTTAGGGTTAGTGTTAGTGTTAGGTTTAGGGTTGGGGTTAGGGTTAATTAAAGGGTTAAGGTTAGGGTAAGCGTAAGGGTTAGGGTTAGGGTTGGGGTTACGTTTAAGGGTTAGGGTTAGGGTAAGGGAAAGGGTTAGGGTTAGGGTTAGTGTTAGTGTTAAGTTTAGGGTTAGGGGAAGGGTAAGAGTTTGGGTTAGAGTTTGGGTTTGGGTAAGGGTTAGGGTTAGGGTCAGGGATAAGGTTTGGCTTAGGGGTACGGTAAGGCTAAGGGTTAGGTTAGGGTTAGGGCCAGGGTTATTGTTAGGGTAAGGGTTAGGGTTACTGTTAGGTTAGGTTTAGGGTTAGGGTTAGGGTTAGGTTTAGGGTCAGGGTTATTGTTAGGGTAAGGGTTAGGGTTAGTGTTAGGTTAGGTTTAGGGTAAGGGTTAGGGTTATGGTTAGTGTTAGGGTTAGGGTAAGGGTAAGTGTTAGGGTTAGGGTTAGCGTTAGGTTTAGGGTTAGGGTTAGGGTAAGGGTTAGGTTAGTGTTAGGGTTAGCGTTAGGTTTAGGGTTAGCGTTAGGGTGAGGGTTAGGGTTAGGGTTAGGGTTAGAGTAAGGGTTAGGTTAGGGTTAGGGTAAGGGTTAGGGTTAGGGTTCGCGTTAGGTTTAGAGTTAGGTTAGGGTAACTGTAAGGGTTAGGGTTAGGGTTAGGGTTAGGGTAAGGGTTAGGGTTAGGGTTAGGGTTATGTTTAGGAATAGGGTAAGGGTAAGGGTTAGGGTTAGAGAAAGGGTTAGGGTAAGGTTTAGGGTAAGGGTAAAGGTTAGGGTTAGGGTTAGGTTTAGGGTTGGGGTTAAGGTTAGGGTTATGGTTAGGGTGAGGTTAAGGGTAAGGGTTAGGGTTAGGGTTAATGTTATGTTTAGGATTAGGGTAAGGGTAAGGGTTAGGGATAGCGTTAGGTTTAGGGTAAGGGTTAGGGTAAGGGTAAGGGTTAGGTTTAGGTTTAGGTTTAGGTTTGGGGTTAAGGTTAGGGTTATGGTTAGGTTGAGGATAAGGGTAAGGGTTAGGGTTAGGGTTAGGGTAAGGGTTAGGGTTAGTGTTAGGGTTAGGGTTAGGGTAAGGTTAGGTTTAGGGTTACGGTTAGGGTTAGGTTTAGGGTTAGGTTAAGGGTATGTGTTAGGGTTAGTGTTAGGGTTAGGGTTAGGGTTAGCGTTAGGGTAAGGGTAAGGGTTAGGGTTAGGGTTAGAGTTAGGGTTGGTGTTAGGTTTATGGTTAGGGTTAGGTTTAGGGTTAGGGTTAGGGTAAGGGTTAGAGTTAGGGTTATGGTTAGTGTTAGTGTTAGGTTTAGGGTTAGGTTAAGGCCAATTGTTAGGGTTAGGGGTAGTGTTAAGGTTACGGTTAGGGTTAGGGTTAGATTTATAGTTAGGGTTAGGGTAAGGCTAAAGGTTAAGGTTAGGGTTAGGGTTAGGTTAAGTGTTAGGGTTAGGGGTTAGGGTTAGGGGTTAGGGTTAGCTTTTGGGTTAGGGTTAGGGTTATGTTAAGGTAAAGGTTAGTGTTAGCGTTAGGGTTAGGTTTAGGGTTCGGATTAAGGTTATGGTTACGTTCAGGGTAAGGGTAAGGGTTAGGGTTAGGGTTAGCGTTAGGCTAAGGGTAAGTGTTAGGGTTAGGGTTAGGGTTAAGGTAAGAGTAAGGGTTAGGGTTAGAGTTAAGATTACGTTTAGGGTTAGGGTTAGGGTTAGGGTTAGGGTTAGGTTTAGGGTTGGGGTTAAGGTTAGGGTTATGGTTAGGGTGATGGTAAGGGTAAGGTTTAGGGTTAGTGTTAGGGTTATGTTTAGGATTAGGATAAGGGTTAGGGTTAGGGTTAGGTTTAGGGTAAGGGTTAGGGTAAGGGTAAGGGTAAGGGTTAGGGTTACGGTTAGGTTTAGGGTTGGGGTTAGGTTTAGGGGTTAGGTTTAGCTTTAGGGTTAGGGTTAGGGTTACGGTAAGGGTAAATGTTAGTGTTAGGGTTAGGGTTAGGTTTAGGGTTCGGATTAAGGTTATAGTTACGGTTACTGTAAGGGTAAGGGTTAGGTTTAGGGTTAGGGTTAGGGTTAGCGTTAGGCTAAGGGTAAGCGTTAGGGTTAGGGTTAGGGTTAAGGTAAGAGTAAGGGTTAGGGTTAGAGATAACATTAGGTTTAGGGTAAGGGTTAGGGTTAGGGTTAGGGTAAGGGTAAGGTTTAGGGTTAGGGTTATGGTTAGGTTTAGGGTACGGGTAAGGGTTAGGGTTAGGGTTAGAATTATGGTTAGGTTTAGGGTTAGGGTAAGGGTTAGGGTTAGGGTTAGGATAACGGTTAGGTCAAGGGTTAGGGTAAGGGTAAGCCTTAGGGTTAGGGTTAGGGTTAGGGTAAGGGTTAGGGTTAGGTTTAGGGTTAGGTTAAGGGTATGTGTTAGGGTTAGGGTTAGGGTTAGGGTTAGCATTAGGGTAAGGGAAAGGGTTAGGGTTAGGGTTAGGGTTAGGGTTAGGGTTAGTGTTAGGTTTAGGGTTAGGGTTAGGTTTAGGTTTAGGGTAATGGTTAGGGTTAGGGTTAGGGTTAGGGTTAGCGTTAGTATTAGGGTTAGGTAATGCCAATTATTAGGGTTAGGGGTAGTGTTAAGGTTAGGGTTAGGGTTAGGGTTAGATTGAGGGTTAGGGTTAGGGTAAGGCTAATGGTTAAGGTTGGGGTTAGGGTTAGGTTAAGGATTAGGGTTAGGTGTTAGGGTTATTGGTTAGGGTTAGCTTTAGGGTTAGGGTTAGGGTTATGGTAAGGGTAAATGTTAGTGTAAGGGTTAGGGTTAGGTTTGGGTTCGGATTAAGGTTATAGTTACGGTTAGTGTAAGGGTAAGGCTTAGGTTTAGGTTTAGGGTTATGGTTAGCGTTAGGCTAAGGGTAAGTGTTAGGGTTAGGGTTAGGGTTAAGGTAAGAGTAAGGTTTAGGGTTAGAGTTAAGATTAGGTTTAGGGTAAGGTTTAGGGTTAGGGTTAGGGTTAGGGTTAGGTTTAGTGTTGGGGTTAAGGTTAGGGTTATGGTTAGGGTGAGGGTAAGGGTAAGGGTTAGGGTTAGGGTTAGGGTTACTGTTAGCGTTAGATTAAGGGTTAGGGTTAGGGTTACTGTTAGGATAAGCGTTAGGGATAGGGTTAGGGTTAGAGTTAGGGTAAGGGTAAGTTTTAGGATTTTGGTTAGTGTTAGGGTTAGGGTTAGGCTAAGGGTTAGGGTTAGGTTTAGCGTTGGAGTTAAGGTTAGGGTAAGGGTTAGGGTAAGGGTAAGGGTTAGGGTTAGGGTTAGGGTTAGGGTAACTGTTAGGTGTAGGGTTATGGTTAGCGTTAGGTTTAGGGTTAGGTTAAGGGTATGTGTTAGGGTTAGTGTTAGTGTTAGTGTTAGGGTTAGGGTTAGGGTTAGCGTTAGGGTAAGGGTAAGGGTAAGGGTTAGGGTTAGGGTTAGTGTTAGGTTTAGGGTTAGGGTTAGGTTTAGTTTTAGGGTTAGGGTAATGGTTAGGGTTAGGGTTAGGGTTAGCGTTAGGATTAGGGTTAGCTAAGGCCAATTATTAGGGTTAGGGGTAGTGTTAAGGTTAGGGTTAGGGTTAGGGTTAGGGTTAGATTGAGGGTTAGGGTTAGGGTAAGGCTAATGGTTAAGGTTAGGGTTAGGCTTAGGTTAAGGATTAGGGTTAGGGGTTAGGGTTAGCTTTAGGGTTAGGGTTAAGGTTATGGTAAAGGTAAATGGTAGTGTAAGGGTTAGGGTTAGGTTTAGGGTTCGGATTAAGGTTATAGTTACGGTTAGTGTAAGGGTAAGGGTTAGGTTTAGGGTTAGGGTTAGGGTTAGCGTTAGGCTAAGGGTAAGTGTTAGGGTTAGGGTTAGGGTTAAGGTAAGAGTAAGGGTTAGGGTTAGAGCTAAGATTAGGTTTAGGGTAAGGGTTAGGGTTAGGGTTAGGATTAGGGTTAGGTTTAGGTTTAGGGTAAGGGTAAGCGTTAGGGTTAGGGTTAGGGTAAGGTTTAGGGTTAGGGTTAGGGTTAGGGTAGGGTTTAGGGTAAGTGTTAGGGTTACGGTTATGCTTAGGATAAGGGTAAGGGTTAAAGTTAGGGTCAGGGTTAGGGGTTAGGGCTAGGGTTAGGGTTAGGGTTACTGTTATGGTTAGGTTAAGGGTTAGGGTTAGGGTTACTGTTAGGATAAGCATTAGGGATAGGGTTAGGGTTAGAGTTAGGGTAAGGGTAAGTTTTAGGGTTAGGGTTAGTGTTAGGGTTAGGGTTAGGGTAAGGGTTAGGGTTAGGTTTAGTGATGGAGTTAAGGTTTGGTTTAGGTTTAGGGTAAGGGTAAGGGTTAGGGTTAGGGTTAGGGTTAGGGTAACGGTTAGGTTTAGGGTTATGGTTAGGGTTAGGTTTAGGGTTAGGTTAAGGGTATGTGTTAGGATTAGTGTTAGGGTTAGGGTCAGGGTTAGGTTTAGGGTTAGCGTTAGGGTAAAGGTAAGGTTTAGGGTTAGGGTTAGGGTTAGGGTTAGGGTTAGTGTTAAGTTTAGGGTTAGGGTTAGTATTAGGTTTAGGATTAGGGTAATGTTTAGGGTTAGGGTTAGGGTTAGGGTTAGGATAAGGGTTAGGTAAGGCCAATTATTAGGGTTAGGGGTAGTGTTAAGTTTAGGGTTAGGGTTAGGGTTAGGGTTAGAGTTAGGTTTAGGTTTAAGTTAAGGCTAATGGTTAAGGATAGGGTTAGGGTTAGGTGTTAGGGTTAGGGGTTAGGGTTAGCTTTAGGGTTAGGGTTAGGGTTACGGTAAGGATAAATGTTAGTGTTAGGGTTAGGGTTAGGGTTAGGGTTAGTGTTAGTGTACGGGTAAGTATTAGGTTTAGGGTTAGAATTATGGTTAGGTTTAGGGTTAGCGTAAGGGTTAGGCTTAGGGTTAGGGTTAGGGTTAGGTTTAGGGTTAGGGTAAGGGTAAGCGTTAGGGCTGGGTTTAGGGTTAGGGTAAGGGTTAGGGTTAGGGTTAGGGTAGGGGTTAGGGTAAGTGTTAGGGTTAGGGTTATACTTAGCATAAGGGTAAGGGTTAGGGTTAGGGTTAGGGTTAGGGGTTAGGGCTAGGGTTAGGGCTAGGGTTAGGGTTAGGTGTTAGGGTTAGTGTTAGGGCGAGGGTAAGATTTAGGGTTAGGGGTTAGGGTTACTGTTAGGGTTAGGTTAAGGGTTAGGGTTAGGGTTACTGTTACGATAAGCGTTAGGGATAGGGTTAGGGTTAGAGTTAGGGTTAGGGTTAGGGTAAGGGTTAGGGTTAGGTTTAGTGTTGGAGTTAAGGTTAGGGTTAGTGTTAGGGTAAGGGTAATGGTTAGGGTTAGGGTTAGGGTTTGGGTAAGTGTTAGGGTTAGGGTTAGGGTTAGGGTAAGGGTAAGGGTTAGGGTTAGGGTAAGGGTTAGGTGTTAGGGTTAGTGTTAGCGTTAGGGTTAGGTTTAGGGTTAGGGTTAGGGTAAGGGTAAGGGTTAGGGTTAGGGTTAGGGTTCGCGTTAGGTTTTGGGTTAAGATCAGGGTAAGGGTTAAGGTTAGGTTTAGGTTTTGGGTTAGGGTAAGGGTAAGGGTTAGGGTTAAGGTTATTGTTAGGGTTAGGGGTAGGGTTTGGGTTAGGGTTAAGGTTAGGGTTAGGTTTAGGTTTAGGGTAAGGGTAAGGGTAAGGGTTAGGATTAGGTTTAGGGTGAGGGTTAGGGTAAGGGTTAGGGTTAGGGTTAGCGTTAGAGTATGGGTAAGGGTTAGGGTTAGGGTAAAGCAAAGGGTAAGGTTTAGGGTTAATGTTAGGGTTATGGTTAGGGTAAGGGTTAGGGTTAGGTTTAGTGTAAGGGTAAGGTTTAGGGATAGGGTTGGGGTTAGGGTTAGGGTTAGGGTAAGGGTAATGGTTAGGGTTAGGTTTAGGGTTATGTATAACATGAGGATAAGGGTAAGGGTTAGGGTTAGATTTAGGCTTAGGGTTGGGGTTAAGGTTAGGGTTATGGTTAGGTTGAGGGTAAGGGTTAGGGTTAGGGTTAGGGTAAGTGTAAGGTTTAGGGTTAGGGTTAGGGTTAGGGTAATGGTAAGGGTTAGGGTTAGAATTATGGTCAGGTTTAGGGTAAGGGTAAGGGTTAGGGTTAGGGTTAGGGTAACGGTTACGTTCAGGTTTACGGTTAGGGTTAGGGTTAGGGTTAGGTTAAGGGTATGTGTTAGCGTTAGTGTTAGGGTTAGGGTTTGGGTTAGCGTTAGGGTAAGGGTAAGGGTTAGGGTTAGGGTTAGGGTTAGTGTTAGGTTTAGGGTTAGGGTTAGGTTTAGGGTTAGGGTTAGGGTAAGGCTTAGGGTTAGGGTTATGGTTAGTGTTAGTGTTAGGTTTAGGGTTAGGTTAAGGCCAATTGTTAGGGTTAGGGGTAGGGTTAAGTTTAGTGTTAGGGTTAGGGTTAGGGTTAGATTTAGGGTTAGGGTTAGGGTAAGGCTAAGGGTTAAGGTTAGGGTTTGGGTTAGGTTAAGGGTTAGGGTTAGTGGTTAGGGTTAGGGTTAGGGTAATGGTTAGGGTTAGACTAGGGGTAAGTGTTAGGTTTAGCGTTAGCGTTAGGGTTAGGCTTAGGGTTAGGGTAAGTGTAATGTTTAGTGTTAGGGTTGGGGTTAGGTTTAGAGTTCAGATTATGGTTAGGGTTACGGTTAGAGTAAGGGTAAGGGTTAGGGTTAGGGTTAGGGTTAGCGTTAGGCTAAGGGTAAGTGTTAGGGTTAGGGTTAGGGTTAATTAAAGTGTAAGGGTTAGGGTTAGGGTTAAGATTAGGTTTAGGGTAAGGGTTAGGGTTAGGTTTAGGGTAAGCGTAAGGTTTAGGGTTAGAGTTAGGGTTAGGGTAAGGGTAAGGGTTAGGGTTAGGGTTAGGATTACGGTTAGCTTTACGTTTAGGGTAAGGGTATGGGTTAGGTTTAGGGTTAGGATTAGGGTTAGGTTTAGGGTTAGGGTAAGGGTAAGCGTTAGGGTTAGGGTTAGGGTTAGGGTAAGGGTTAGGGTTAGAGTTAGGGTTAGGGTAGGGGTTAGGATAAGTGTTAGTGTTAGGGTTAGGGTTAGGATAAGGGTAAGGGTTAGGGTTAGGGTTAGGGTTAGGTATTAGGACTAGGGTTAGGGTTAGAGTTAGGGTAAGGGTAAGGGTTAGGGTTAGGGTTAGGTGTTAGGGTTAGTGTTAGAGTTAGGGTTAGGTTTAGGGTTAGGGTTAGGGTAAGGGTAAGGGTTAGGGTTAGGGTTAGGGTTACGGTTAGGGTTTGGGTAAGTGTTAGGGTTAGGGTTAGGGTTAGGGGAAGTGTTGGGAGCCAGAGTGTAATCAAACTGTACCTTGACTTGCATCAGACGATGGCTATATTGTCTTATTGCTTTCTGGCCCTATTCTATGTAAATGACCTGAGAATTACCATATGAATGTAACACCTGGAGGTTGCCTGGGAGAGGAGGAGGGAAGAAGGTGGAGGGGAAAATAAACGCGGCAGTCTAGTCAGTCTTTGCCTGGACTGCGGACATCCCGGAACTAGTGTGTCTGTCTCTCTTCTTTTTCTTACTAGCCCTTGTCCCCTATTTCAGGAACCCCAATCTGAGAACCCTGGTTTGCTGCCGGTTGGCCCCGGCATCTGGCGCCCGAACAGGGACCCTGAAAATCTGGGACGAAGGTGAAGGACCCCTCCCTGTGGTGAGTAACACATCGTAGGACTATTAAGAGAGTATAGTCAGGAGTAAAAATTATGGGTCAAGCTAATAGTCATGGGTTATTTGTACCGATCTTAACAGGCCTATTTGAAGCCCACGGGACGTGGGTGGAAGAGGGGGTGCTTCAGAGCTTCCTACAGTTTCTCGAGGAGGCATGCCCGAGGTCTATAGAGGAGGCATTCCAAAAAGCCTGGCAGCGGATAGGAAAAAGTATTCAAGATTATTATGATGTATATAGCCCCGAAAAGACCCCAGTAGAGGCTACTACTGTATGGAATTTAGTAAGTAAATACATAGATCCTCTACATGAAGATGCTGAACTTAATCTTGAATTAAGGGAACTTTATGAGTTAAAGGACCCTTCTGAAGAACCTGAGGCTGAGCCATATGCCGCAGCCCAAGAGAGTCTAAGTGAGATCTTGCAAAGGGAACAACAACCAGTAGATATTGAGTATCAGAATTCAGGTTTGAATATCAAGGAGGAAAGTTATGATGAGTCAATGGAGGGCCGAATGGCTATGATGGAGAATAGGAAGAAAAAGAAGAGAGACAGACACACTAGGTCCGGGATGTCCGCAGTCCAGGCAAAGACTGACTAGACTGCCGCGTTTATTTTCCCCTCCCCCTTCTTCCCTCCTCCTCTCCCAGGCAACCTCCAGGTGTTACATTCATATGGTAATTCTCAGGTCATTTACATAGAATAGGGCCAGAAAGCAATAAGACAATATAGCCATCGTCTGATGCAAGTCAAGGTACAGTTTGATTCCACTCTGGCTCCCAACATTTCCCCCGTTTTTTATTTTAAAAGAAACACAAGTGCAATTTTTACTCTTTTCTATACCCCTAATTTATCCTGTCACATTTTCCAAAAATGACTTTGGTCCCTTGGTCCAACGGGGATTTGATGGGCGGAGATTCAACTTCCGTGACTTCTTCAAGCTGACTCAGGGGCGCCGTCTCCACGCTTGACCAGGGACCTTAAGAAGCCTAGCCTGTTTTATCAAGGGCTTGCAAGGATTAGACACCAGGAACAACAATCTACTCCAAACTAGAAATCATACTTGAAATTCAACAACTGCACAAACCATCCTTGGCCACAACAGCGCAGCCTACCTAGCACCCATTTGCAAAGGCTTTTTCTTGATTGTCTGGGGAACTAAATTTCTGCAACCTTAACAATGCTTCAGTTGTCAGATCTAAACAGATTAATAGAGACACAAGCTTCAGATCCACAAACTTTTCCTGAATTTGTGGCTGGTGTCAAAAATAAAAAAATTCGCTCAATTAGGACTTTAAACTACCCACTATCACAGAAGATTGACAAGTTCCTGCCCAGTTATGAAAGGCACGGGCATTAGTAAGGCATGCTTACAAACTATTCTATGACCTCCCGGCTCTGATTAATTTGAATGGCCAAGCACAAGTGACTCTAAGATCTGACACCAACTCTGCCATCCAAGCAGAGGCTTTCCTGTCCCGGTAGTGTCTCTCCACACAGGGATAAACATCCCATTGGCATTTTACTTTGTTGGTTGCTGGATTTGAACTCAGGGTCTGGGCGCTGTCTCTCAGCTCTCCAGCTCAAGGCTAGCGCCCTGCCACTGTGAGTCCTGAGCTTGGTGCTTGAGTGCTTCCCCCCAGCTTTTCAGCTCAGAGCTAGCACTCTGCCACTTCGAGCTCCAAAGCAACTCTGTCCCAGCATCCTGCTGGCAGATTAGACACCACAGTCTCACAGGGACTTTGCTTTGCCCGGGCAGGCTCAAAACTGTGGCTTTCAGATCAATGAGTCTACAAAAGGCCACTTTACTCCAATTAGAAGCAACAAGGTGGTCAATACAGAAATAGTCTCTAAGCATGATCTTACCTGGAACTTGGTGAGGGCCAAACTTACATCTGAATGAGGATCTGCTGTCCTTCTCCATGGGCCTTCTGGAGATTGCTATAAAGTAACTTACAAGAGTAAGCTGAAATAGCAATTAAGCAACCATTTTGATAGTCCTAATTTTCCTTGTTTCTTTTTTTGAAACAAAGCTTTAGGACAACTTTACTTTTAAATTTTGTTCAGAAATGGTTTCTAATTTTCTTTAAAACTTTTACACTTTTTAACTTAAACTCTTAACACTTTGGTCTTTATTTGCATTTGAAAAACCTTTAAGGCTAAAGGAATTCCCTTTGCCTCCAGGCCCTCTAAGGCTCAAGGCACTCCTCTTGCCTTTTAGAAAAAAGGGCTCTTTTGCAGTTTAGATTACTGTCTAGAACTCCAACAACAGTTTAAACTCAAATAACAGTTTTTCCCTAATTCAAGAACTATAGACATCAGTGCACCAAAAGTCTAAGTCTGGACTTAGTTTCCTCTCCTTTTTTAAAATACACCCAAAAGCATGGAGATAAACCTTTAAACATTCCTTTAAAATACTAATCACATTATCCACATTTTACCATCAGATTTCTAGTGTCAGTTTGCAAGAAAGGACAGGCAAAATTTCTGACGTTAATGAACAATTTTACATTTAAATTTCTAATACATGTTTCCAAACTTTAACTTAAAGTAATAAATCCCAAATTCCCTAACACCTCTGTGCTGAACAGGATACAATGTTTACAATGTAAACAGCTGTATGTATTGCAATACCAGATTTTTTAAAATGCAGATTTCAGGATCTTTAGAAAAATACTTTTTACCAGTTTTTCTTTAAAACAATGCAATAATACTTTTAAGACATAGGAAACATTCAAGCATAATAATTTTCTTGAAGTTTAGACTTAGATTTACCCAATTACCTTTGTTTCAAATGAGTTCAACCATTGTTTTATACAGTATGCTGACAATTTAACCTTGAACATGTTCACTCACTCATTCACACACATTCATACTCAAAGATCATAAAGTGAGCAAAATTAATATTGGCCGTTCGTTTTCTGGAAGTTTGTTTCAAGAGAGTTTTGCCAATTTTACTCTTACAGGTGAGAACCAGGTTCAAAACAAAACTTCTTGCAAGGCAACTTAGCTGGAATTTATTTTTCCAGGGCTTGTCACAACTGCAGACATGGGGGAGCGGCCATACTAGGCCCAGAAATGTTCAAATAAATAACAAGGATGTGTGCTTGAGTACGCACAGAAAAACCATAAGGATCCATACTTAGAAATGGTACCAATTTTAAAGACAAAACTGGACAAGGAAAAATATGTAACACGAACAAGACAAACGGAGACTTTTAAATAATCAGACATTGACATATAACAAGAAAATTGGACTCAATCAGATACACTTAACACAAAAAACATGAGCTCAAATGAATGTTTTCACCAAACAGTTATTTTTAGATTTAGACATGTCTTGCTGGTGGGACTCTCAGGTATGCCTTGTTATTGACAAGAAACTCAGAAGGGGAGGGGGGGGGTCAAGGCGTCCCTTGACCACCCAGGCCTCTGTTTTAGGCCCACAGTGCACCTTTTCAAACAAACAAACAAAAATAAAATAAAATAAAATAAAATAAAATAAAACGCTGACATACAAGGGGGTCGGCCGACTTCTACTTACCTCTGGAGGCCTTTGCTTTTCACCTGGGCATCTTTTACAAAAAAGGTTATTAAGAAGAGGGCTGGTAAAGACAAAATAATGTCACATATTAAATTGTGTAGAGTCAATAAATATGTTAAAAGGTCCCTACATAATAGTAAAAGGAGGAGAAACACAGCTCATATGAATGTGTGGAACAAGTGGATCAGTAGCAGTCCCGATTGACATGCACAAATAACTCAGGTCCTTCCCACGTCGCAGGATGCACCACTGGAGGGTTGGGGGTGTAGGCCCAGTGAGTCACTGCTTGGATGGCCACTGTCACTCTCTACGATCCGAACGCAGCGTTCAGGCAGCCAGCGGGCGTCATTTTCTCCTTGTGAAAAAACACATACATGCCCTCGACCCCAGGTTAGAACAGGATCGGGTCCATGCCAAGCACCAGTTAGGGGATCCTTCCATTTTACTAAGGCAAAAGGACGCTGCGCTCTTTTTTCCCAGAATCGCTGAGCAGCAGATAAATTATTTGAATCCAAATTCAAAAAATTTAAAACAAATAAAGCATGATTAAGTATATTCACAGGGGTAGTGGGATATGACTCTCCTTTCTGTATTTTAGCAATTTGATGTTTTAATAATCCATTAGCTCTCTCCACGATGCCTTGACCTTGAGGATTGTAAGGAATGCCTGTAATATGAGTGATATTATAGGAATGGCAGAAGGATTGAAATGCTCGGCTTGCATAGCCAGGGCCATTATCTGTTTTTATTTGCGAGGGAATCCCCATCTCAGCAAAGCATCGAATGCAGTGAGAGATACAATGTTTAGTGGCTTCCCCAGCAAGGGGGGTGGCCAAGATAAAATTAGAATAAGTATCTACAGTAACATGAACATATTTTAATCGGCCAAATGATGGAACATGTGTGACATCCATCTGCCAAATGTGATTAGAAAGCAGTCCTCGTGGATTTATGCCTAAATGGGGGGCTGGTGAAAAAGGGACACAGTTGGAGCAAGTCTTAACTATTTGCCTCGCTGCTTCTCTAGATAATTTGAACTGTCGGTGCAAGGCTCGACTGTTTTGATGATGGATGGCATGTGACTGCTTAGCAAGTTCAACCTGAGTTAAGTAAACTCTGGTGGCGGAGTCAGTAACTGCATTGCCCTCACTTAAAGGGCCAGAAAGATTAGTGTGAGCTCGAACAAAGCCAAAAAAACAGGGGTGGTTGCGAGAACAAAGCAAAGTTTGTATTTGGCGAAATTGGGTCTGAATATTGGAGTTAGTAGTTCCAATAAAGGGAACAGTTTCTATGACTTGAAGAGCACGAATTACATATTGACTGTCTGAGTATAAGTTAAAGGGCTCGTCTTGTAACAGGACGAGTGCTTGTAAAACAGCCTCTAATTCCACCTCTTGGGCGGAGGAAAAACCTGTAACCCAAGATTGAGTTTTCCCATTAATGGTCAGAGCAGCCGTTCCATTTGAGGATCCATCTGTAAATACCAAAGCGGCAGAAGATAAAGGCGAGGGCTGTACTATGGAAGGAAATAGAAACGTATGACACGCAGCAAATTGGAGAAGTTTGTTAGACGGGTAGTGATGCAAAATTTTTCCCGTATAATTGGCCCAAGCAATGGCCCAAGAATCGCAATGGGCGAATAGCCAATCTTG
This sequence comes from Megascapheus bottae, assembly GCF_031878675.1. NCBI lineage: Eukaryota > Metazoa > Chordata > Mammalia > Rodentia > Geomyidae > Megascapheus > Megascapheus bottae. The sequence continues at coordinate 65,883 of NW_028327754.1, read as the reverse complement.
TTGTTGTAAATTATATGGGACACAGATAAAATGAGGTTCCTGACCTAAATATTTACGGGAATCCACTCGGCACATATGTATCAAATTAGCTACCAATTCGTAGTAGGGGGTCAGCACTTTGCCGGGTGTTGATGGTAGATAAAGCCATAAAAGTGGCCATCCTGCCACAATACAGCAGTTGGGGAGTGAGAAGTAGCTAAAATATAAACTCCCCATGGTTTAGAATAGTCACAATAGGTCACTTGTTGCTGGGAAATTGCCTTTTCTACAATTTGGATGGCCCTCCTGGCGTCAGGATTTAATTCGCGCAAGGATGTAGGGTTGGTATCTCCTTTTAAGAGATCAAAAAGTGGTTTTAACTCTCCTGTGGAGAGCTTTAGATAAGGCCGAAGCCAATTTATATCTCCTAAGAATTGCTGAAAATCATGAAGAGTTCTTAAGTGTGAAGTTTTTAATTGTATTTTTTGGCTTTTAAAATAGTGTGGGCCTAATATATGGCCTAGATATGTAAAAGGGGGGTGTTCCTGAACCTTTTCAGCTGCTATTATAAGGCCAAAGAGGCTCAGATCTTGCTTTAGTTGTCCAAAGGCTTGTCGTACGACGATAGGGTCAGAACAAGCCAACAAGATGTCATCCATATAATGAACAATATAAACAGAAGAAAATTTTTCACGAGTGGAAGAAATGGCTCTAGCTACAAAACTTTGACATAAAGTTGGGCTATTTGCCATGCCCTGTGGGAGCACAAGCCAGTGATATCGCTTCATGGGTTCGTTAAAATTAACAGAGGGGACGCTGAAGGCAAAGCGCTTACAGTCTTGAGGCACCAAGGGTATAGTATAGAAACAATCCTTCAAATCTATAATAATCTTATAAGTATCCTTTGGGATTGCCATGGGTGAAGGCAAGCCAGGCTGTAGGGCCCCCATCAGTTCCATTGTCGCGTTAATCTTTCTCAAATCCTGTAACAGCCTCCATTTACCTGACTTTTTCTTTATAACAAAAATTGGAGAATTCCATGGAGAGTTAGAAGGGGCCACATGTCCCAAGTCCAGCTGTTCCTGTACCAGCTGCTGAACTGCAATGATCTTTTCTAGAGAAAGAGGCCACTGTTCAACCCATACCGGTTGTTCAGAGAGCCAATTTATGGGATCAGCATGAGGGGGAGGGCAAACGACAGCTCCCGTCAAGGGATACCCTAATCCTTGTCTCGTAGGGTGAGACTGGGGTTGGAGTGGCTCTAGCTCCCCCTGTGCTGCTCGGCCTAGTCCCCTAAAGGGGAGGAGGCCTTGATCAAGTAACTGCTTAGTGACCGCAGCACTAGGACTAAACATATACACTCCCATTTTTTCCATGATATCACGACCCCATAAATTAATTGGCAGATGATCCAAGACAAATGGCTGAAAATGACCAGAGTGCCCTTCCTCATCTCTCCAGACAAGGATCGCACTGCTCTGCTGTGGGTCAGTTGCTTGCCCAACCCCCTGTAGGGAAGTCATAGAGGTTGTCAGGAGCCATTGGGCTGGCCAATGTTTTTTAGATATCACAGACACATCTGCTCCAGTGTCTAATATTCCTTTAAAGGGCTTTTCTTGTATAGATATAGTCATCTCAGGCCTCTCTTGTTTTATGCTTTGTACCCAATAGATATCAGAAGATCTAAATCCTCTCTGTCCACATGGGGAATTAGCAGTCTCCCCGGGAGGTAAAGGCACAAGTATTAATTGTGCTAATTTTTGACCGGCTGGGATCGATACCACGTGTTTCGGGGCAGAGGCCATAACTTTGATTTCTCCAGTAAAATCCTGGTCAATTTTGCCAGGTGTAATCTGTATCCCTTTAAGGGCTGAGCTACTTCGCCCTAACAGCAATCCAGCCACTCCCGGGGGAAGGGGGCCGAAGACCCCCGTGGGGAGAGCTTGTGTCCCCATCTCTGGGGTCAATACTGAGCAGGTGGAGGAACAGAGGTCCAATCCTGCACTGCCTGGGGTGGCACGGAGGAGGCTGGAGACTGATCTTGGGGGGTTGTTAGAAGATGTACTTGTGGCCGAGAAGAGGGAGGGACTGCCCCATGGTTTTGCGGGGCCAGGGGCTGGCCCCTTCTCCAGTTTCCCAAATACGGGCGGCCATTGCGATTTGTTGCTGACTTGCAATCTTTAGCCCAGTGCTTCCCTTTACCACAGCGTGGACATGTGCCAGGTGATTTTTCTCTCTTTTGCCTGGCCTGGCGTGGGCATTGCGTCATCCAATGTCCTATTTGTCCACAAGAAAAGCAACGCTCTGGGGGTCTAGCATCCCGAGAATGCCGCTGACCTCTATATTTTAGAGACTCAGTAACAGTCTTTCCTTGAGGAGCGGCGGCTAAAGTAAGGCCTTGTACATGGGAGGGTCCAACATCAGCACACAGTGAAATAAAGTCCGTGATTCCTCCCTTATTCCTATGGGGTCTGATAGCCGCCTGACAGGCGGCGTTGGCATTTTCATAGGCTATGTGTCTAACTATACTCTTCCTTGCATTCTCATCTTGTACTAGGCAGTCTGCAGTCTCCATTAATCGAGACAAAAATTCTAGATAAGGTTCATTTGGTCCCTGTTTAACTTCTACTATATTTTTTGTACGATTGGAATTGTGTAACTTTTTCCAAGCCTCTCTCGCCGCAGCATTTATTTGTAAATAGGCCTCCTTTGCATAACCCAATTGATCTTCGGTGTTTTTATAGGTTCCCTCTCCTAACAACTGATCAACAGTGTAAGGCAGGTTCTTAGACCTATTTGTTTCAATTTTAGCCCGACACTGTGCAGTGAACTCTGTCTCCCATAATAAGTACTCTCCTGCACTAAGGCATGCTCTGGCAAGCCGCTTCCAGTCATTTGGGCATGCAACACCAGCACATGCGGCCTCCAATATTACTTGAGTAAAAGGGGCAGTTGGCCCATATTGGGAGCAGGCATTTTTTAAATCCTGTAATAGTTTAACAGGAACAGGTTGATGGTATACTTGTTCATCATGATCAACTAAACTAGGGAAGCATCGAGGCCCTGAAATACTTTCCCTCTCTCTAGCAGCCTGAGTCAGGTTTAATTGCGATGCACTGTGCCTGGTTGTAGTGCCTGTTAAAAGGGCCTTGTTGCTAGGGCCTTTAGGCTTGCCTAAAAGTTGAGAAAGGGATTGAGGCCGTAAGGCTGCAGCCGGAGGCGGTGGGTGTGAGGGGTAAGGTTTAGAATCAGACACCATAGTGGCCTGAGGGTCATATTTCTTTCCTACTTCTGTGGAGGCTCTCTGCTCTGTCCCCATTTTCGATAGAAGATGTAGCATTTCTTCTAACTTCTTCTCTATCGTAGCCACCCGGCCCTCCAATGACTCATCATAACTTTCCTCCTTGGTATTCAAACCTGAATTCTGATACTCAATATCTACTGGTTGTTGTTCCCTTTCCAAGATCTCACTTAGACTCTCTTGGGCTGCGGCATATGGCTCAGCCTCAGGTTCTTCAGAAGGGTCCTTTAACTCATAAAGTTCCCTTAATTCAAGATTAAGTTCAGCATTTTCATGTAGAGGATCTATGTATTCACTTACTAAATTCCACACAGTAGCAGCCTCTACTGGGGTCTTTTCGGGGCCATATACATCATAATAATCTTGAATTCTTTTTCCTATCCGCTGCCAGGCTTTTTGGAATTCCTCCTCTATAGACCTCGGGCATGCCTCCTCGAGAAACTGTAGGAAGCTCTGAAGCACCCCTTTTTCCACCCACGTTCCGTGGGCTTCAAATAGGCCTGTTAAGATCGGTACAAATAACCCATGGCTATTAGCTTGACCCATAATTTTTACTCCTGACTATACTCTCTTAATAGTCCTACGATGTGTTACTCACCACAGGGAGGGGTCCTTCACCTTCGTCCCAGATTTTCAGGGTCCCTGTTCGGGCGCCAGATGCCGGGGCCAACCGGCAGCAAACCAGGGTTCGCAGATTGGGGTTCCTGAAATAGGGGACAAGGACTAGGAAGAAAAAGAAGAGAGACAGACACACCGGGTCCGGGATGTCCGCAGTCCAGGCAAATACTGCCGAGACTGCCGCGTTCATTTTCCACTCCCCTCTCTTCCCTCCTCCTCTCCCAGGGAACCTCCAGGTGTTACATTCATATGGTAATTCTCAGGTCATTTACATAGAATAGGGCCAGAAAGCAATAAGACAATATAGCCATCGTCTGATGTAAGTCAAGGTACAGTTTGATTCCACTCTGGCTCCCAACAGGTAAGGGTAAGGGTTAGGGATAGGGTTAGGGTTAGGGTTAGGGTAAGCATAAGGGTTATGGTTAGGTTTAGGGTTAGGCTTAGGGTTAGTGTTAGGGTTAGGGTTAAGGTTAGGGTTAGTGTTAGGGTTAGGTTTAATGTTAGGGTTAGGGTAAGGTTAAGGGTTAGGGTTAGGGTTAGGGTTCAAGTTAAGGTTAGTGTTAGGGCTAGGCTTAGGGTTAGGTTTAGGGTTAGGGTTAGGGTAAGGGTAAGGGCTAGTGTTATTGTTAGGGTTAGGGTTAGGGTTAGGGTAAGGTTAAGGGTTAGGTTTAGGGTTAGGGTTAGGTTTAGGGTTAGGGTTAGGGTTAGGGTAAGGATAAGGGTTAGGGTTACGGTTTTGGTTAAGGTTAGGGTTAGGGTAAAGGTAGGATTAAGGTCAGGGTAAGTGTAAGGGTTAGGGTTAGGTGTAGGGTTAGGGTTAGGGTAAGGTTAAGGGTTAGGGTTAGGGTTAGGGTTAGGGTTAGGGTTAGGTTTAGGGTTATGGTTAGTGTTAGGGTTGGGGTAAGAGTAAGGGTTAGGGTTAGCATTAGGGTTAGGTTTAGGGTAAGGGTTAGGGTTAGGGTTAGGCAGGGTTACGATTAGGGTTAGGGTTAGGGTTAGGTTAAGAGTATGTGTTAGGTTTAAGGTTAGGTTTAGGGTTAGTTTTAGAGTAAGGGTAAGGGTTAGGGTTAGGGTTAGGGTTAGGATTAGGTTTAGGTTTAGTGTTGGGGTTAAGGTTCGGGTTAGGGTAAGGGTTAGGGTTAGGGTTAGATTTTGGGTTAGGTTTAGGGTTACGGTTAGGATTAAGGTTAGTGTTAGTGGTAGGGTATGTGTTAGGGTTAGGGTTAGCATTAGGATATGGTTAGGGTTAAGGTTAATATATGGGTAAGGGTTAGGGTTAGGATTAGTGTTAGGTGTAGGGTAAGGGTTAGGGTTAGGTTTAGGATAAGGGTAAGTTTTAGGATTAGGTTACGGTCAGTGTTAGGGTTAGGTTAAGGGTTAGGGTTAGGGTTAGGGTTTTGGTTAGGGTTAGGGTTAGGGTAAAGGTAGGGTTAGGGTGAGGGTAAGGGTAAGGGTTAGGATTATGTTTAGGGTTAGGTTCACGGTAAGGGTAAGGGTTAGGGTAAGGGTTAGGGTTAGGGTTAGGGTAATAGGGTAAAGTTTAGGGTTAGGTTTAGGGTTAGGTTTAGGGTTAGGGTTAGGGTTAGGGTTGGGGTAAGGGTAAGGGTTAAGGATATGATTAGGGTTAGGGTTAGGGTTAGGGTAAGGGTTAGGGTTAGGGTTAGAGTTAGGGTTAGGTTTAGAGTTAGGGTTAGGGTAAGGGTAAGGGTTAGGGTAATGGTTAGAGTTAGGTTTAGGGTTGGGGTTAAGGTTAGGGTTAGGGTTAGGGTAAGGGTAAGTGTTAGGGTTAGTGTTAGGGTAAGGGTTAGTTTTAGGGTTAGGGTTAGCAGGGTTAGGGTTAGGGTTAGGGTTAGGGTTAGGATAAGGGTATGTGTTAGGGTTAGGGTTAGGTTTAGGGTTAGGTTTAGCGTTGGGGTTAATATTAGGGTTAGGGTAAGTGATAGGATTATTGTTAGGGTTAGGTTTAGGGTGAGGTTTAGGGTTACGGTGAGGGTTAGGGTTAGGGTTAGGGTAAGGGTTAGGGTTAGGGTTAGGTTTACAGTTAGGGTTAGGGTTAGGGTTAGCGTTAGGGTAAGTGTAAGGGTTAGGGTTAGGTTTTGGGTTAAGGTAAGGGTCAGTGTTAGGTTTGGGGTTAGGGTTAGTTTTAGGGTAAGGTTTAGGTTTAGGTTTAGCGTAAGGGTAAGGTTTAGGTTTAGGGATAGGGTTAGGTTTAGTGTTATGGTTAGGTTTAGCGTTAGGGTTAGGGTAAGGGTAAGGTTAGGGTTAGGGTTAGGTTTAGAGTAAGGGTAAGGGTTAATGTTAGGGTTAGGGTTAGGTTTAGGGTTAGGGTTAGGGTTAGGGTATGTGTAAGTGTTAGTTTTAAGGTTAGGGTTAGGGTAAGGGTAAGGGTTAGGGTAAGGTTAAGGGTTAAGTTTAGGGATAGGGTTAGGTTTAGGGTTAGGGTTAGGATTAGGGTCAGGGTAAGGATAAGGGTTAGGGTTAGGGTTAGAGTTAGGGTTAGGGTAAGGGTGGGTGTTAGGGTTAGGGTTAGGGTTAGGGTTAGGTTTAAAGTAAGGGTAAGGGTTAGTGTTAGGGTAGGTTTAGGTTTAGGGTAAGGGTTTGGGTTAGGTTTAGGGTAAGGGTAAGGTTTAGGGTTAGGGTTAGGGTTAGGGTTAGGGTAAGGGTAAGGGTTAGGGTTAAGTTTAGGGTTGGGGTTAAAGTTAGGGTTAGGGTTAGGTTAAGGGTAAGTGTTAGGGTTAGGGTTAGGGTAAGGGTTAATTTTAGGGTTAGGGTTAGGGTTAGGGTTTGGCAGGGTTACGGTTAGGGTTAGGGGTAGGGTTAGGGTAAGGGTATGTGTTAGGGTTAGGGTTCGGTTTAGGGTTAGGTTTAGGGTAAGGGTAAGGGTAAGGGTTAGGGTTAGGGTATGTGTTAGGGTTAGGGTTAGCGTTAGGGTTAGGGTTAGGGTTAGGGTAAGGGTTAGGGTTATAGTTAGGTTTAGGGTTAGATTTAGGGTTAGTTTTAGGGTAAGGGTAAGGGTAAAGGTTAGGGTTAGGGTATGTGTTAGGGTTAGGTTAGCGTTAGGGTTAGGGTTAGGGTTAAGGTTAGGGTAAGGATTAGCGTTAGGGTTAGGGTAAGGGTAAGTTTAGGGTTAGGGTTAGGGTGAGGGTTAGGGTTAAGGTTAGGGTTAGGGTTAGGTTAAGGGTTAGGGTTAGGTTTAGGGCTAGGGTAAGGGTAAGTGTTAGGGTTAAGGTTAGGTTTAGGGTTAGGCTTAAGGATAGGGTTAGGGTTAGGGTAAGGGTAAGGGTTAGGGTTAGGATTAGAGTTAGGGTTAGGTTAAGGGTTAGGGTTAGGTTTAGGGCTAGGTTTAGGGTTAGGGTTAGGGTAATGGTTAGGGTTAGGGTTAGGGTTAGGGTTAGGTTTAGTGTTGGGTTTAAGGTTAGGGTTAGGGTAAGTTTTAGGGTTATTTTTAGGGTTAGGTTTAGGGTTAGTTTTAGCGTTACGGTTAGGGTTAGGGTTAGGGTAAGGGTATGTGTTAGGGTTAGGTTTACCGTTAGGGTTACGGTTAGGATTATCGTTAGGGTAAGTGTAAGGGTTAGGGTTAGGTTTAGGGTTAAGGTAAGGGTCAGTGTTAGGTTTAGGGTTAGGGTTAGGTTTAGGGTAAGGATTAGGGTTAGGTTTAGCGTAAGGGTAAGTTTTAGGCTTAGGGTGAGGGTTAGGGTAAGGGTAAGGGTTAGGGTTAGGTTTAGCTTTAGGTTTAGGGTTAGGGTTAGGTTTAGTGTTAGGGTTTGGGTAAGGGTAAGGTTTAGGGTTAGGTTTAGTTTTAGGGTTAGGGTTAGGGTTAAGGTAAGGGTTAGGGATAGAGTTAGGGTTAGAGTTAGGTTTAGGGTTAGGGTTAGGGTAAGGGTAAGGGTTCAGGTTAGGGTTAGGGTTCGGGTTAGGTTTAGTGTTGGGGTTAAGGTTAGGGTTAGGGTAATGGTTAGGGTTAGTGTTAGAGTTAGGTTTAGGGTTAGGTTTAGGGTTACGGATAGGGTTAGGATTAGGATTAGGGAAGGGTATATGATAGGGTATGTGTTAGGGTTAGGGTTAGGGTTAGCGTTAGGTTAAGGGTAAGGGTAAGGTTTAGAGTAGGGTTAAGATTAAGGTAAGGGTAAGGTTTAGGGTTAGGTTTAGGGTTAGATTTAGGGTAAGAGTGAGGTTTAGGTTTAGAGTAAGGGTAAGGTTTAGGGTTTGGGTTAGGGTTAGGGTAAGGGCAAGGGATAGGGTTAGGTTTAGGGTTAGGGTTAGGGTAAAGGTAAGGGTTAGGGTTAGGGTTATGGTTAGGGTTAGGGTAAGGGTTAGGTTTCGGGTTAGGGTTAGGGTTAGGGTAAGGTTCAGGGTTAGGGTTAGGTTTAGGGTATGGGTTAGGGTAAGGGTAAGTGTTAGGGTTAGGGTTAGGGTTAGGATAAGGTTAAGGGTTAGGGTGAGGGTTAGGGTTAGGCGTTAGGGTTAGAATTAGGGTTAGGGTTAGCGGTTAGAGTTAGGATTAGGGTTAGATTTAGGGTAAGGGTTAGGGATAGGGGTTAGAGTTAGTGTTAGGGTTAGGTTAAGGGTTAGGGTTAGGGTTCCTGTTAGGATAAGGGTTAGCGTTAGGTTTAGCGTTAGGGTAAGTGTTAGGGTAAGGGTTAGGGTTAGCGGTTAGGGTTAGGGTTAGGGTTAGGGTAAGGGTGAGGTTTAGGGTTAGGGTTAGGTTTAGGGTTAGAGTTAGGGTTAGGGTTAGGATAAGGGTTAGGGTTAGGGTAAGGGTTATGGTTAGTGTAAGTGTAAGTGTTAGTGTTAGGGTTAGGGTTAGGTTAAGGGTTAGGGTTAGGTTTAGGGTTGGGTTAAGGTTAGGGATAGCGTTAGGGTAAGGGTAAGGGTTAGGGTAAGGGTTAGGGTTAGGATAAGGGTAAGGCTTAGGGTTAGGTTTAGGGGTTACCTTTAGGTTTAGGTTTAGGGTTAGGGTTAGGGTGAGGGTAAGGGATAGGGTTAGGGATAGGGTTAGGGTTAGGATTAGTTTTAGGGTTAGGGTTAGGGTAAGGGTAATGGTTAAGTTTAGGGTTAGTGTTTAGGTTAGGGTTAGGGTTAGGGTAAGGGTGAGGGTTAGGTTAGGTTTAGGGTTAGGGTTACGGTAAGGGTTAGGTTTAGAATTAGGGTTAGGTTGAGGATTAGGGTTAGGATTAGGGTAAGAGTAAGGGTTAGGGTTAAGGTTAGGGTTAGGGTTAGTTTTAGGGTTAGGGTTAGGTTTAAGGTAAGGGTTAGGGATAGAGTTAGGCTTAGGGTTACGTTTATGGTTAGGGTTAGGGTAAGGGTAGGAGTTAGGGTTAGGGTTCGGGTTAGGTTTAGTGTTGGGGTTAAGATTAGGGTTAGGGTAATGGTAATGGTTAGGGTTAGGGTTAGGGTTAGGGTTAGGGTTAGCGGTTAGAATTAGGGTTAGGGTTAGATATATGGTAAGGGTTAGGGTTAGGGGTTAGAGTTAGTGTTAGGGTTAGGTTAAGGGTTAGGGTTAGGGTTAGGGTTCAGGTTAGAATAAGGGTTACCGTTAGGGTTAGGGTTAGGGTAAGGGTTAGGGTTAGGGTTGGGTTAAGTGTTAGGGTTAGCGGACAGGGTTAGGGTTAGGGTTAGGGTTAGGGTTAGGGTAAGTGTAAGGGTTAGGGTTAGGGTTAGGGTTAGGGTTAGGATTACGGTTAGCGTAAGGGTAAGTGTTAGTGTTAGGGTTAGAGTTAGGTTAAGGGTTAGGGTTAGGGTTAGGGATAGGTTTAGGGTTAGAGTCAGGGTTAGGGTTAGGATAAGGGTTAGGGTTAGGGTTAGGGTTATGGTTAGTGTAAGGGGAAGTGTTATTGTTAGGGTTAGGGTTAGGGTAAGGGTTAGGATTAGGGTTAGGTTTAGGGTTAGGGTTAGGGATAGGTTTAGGGTTAGAGTCAGGGTTAGGGTTAGGATAAGGGTTAGGGTTACGGTTAGTGTCAGGGTAAGTGTTAGTGTTAGGGGTTACCTTTAGGTTTAGGTTTAGGGTTAGGATTAGGGTGAGGGTAAGGGATAGGGTTTGGGTTAGGATTAGGTTTAGGATTAGGGTTAGGGTAAGGGTAAGGGTTAGTTTAGGGTTAGGGTTAAGGTTAGGGTTAGGGTTAGGGTTAGGGTTAGGGTAAGGGTTAGGGTTAGGGATATGGTAAGTGTTAGGGTTAGGGTTAGGGTTAGGGTTAGGTTAAGAGGTAGGGTTAGGTTGAGTGCAATGTTTAGGTTTAGGTTTAGGGTAAGGTTTAGGGTTAAGGTTAGGGTTAGGTTAAGGGTAAGGGTTAGGGTTAGGGTTAGGGTTAGTGTAAGGGTAGGGGTTAGGTTTAGGGTTAGGTTTAGCGTCAGGTTTAGGGTTAGGGTAAGGGTAAGGTTTAGGGTTAGGGTTAGGGTTAGTGTAAGGGTTGGGGTTAGGGTTAGGGTTGGGATTAGGGTAAGGGTAAGTGTTAGGTTTAGGGTTAGGTTTTGAGAAAGGGTAAGGGTTGGGGTGAGGGTTAGGGTTAGGGGTTAGGGTTAGGGTTAGTGTTAGGGGTTAGGGTTAGGGTTAGGATTAGGGTAATTGTTAGTGTTAGGGGTTATGGTTAGTGTTAGGTTTAGTTTAATGGTTGGGGTTAGGGTTAGCTTTAGGATAAGGGTTAGGGTTAGGGTTAGGTTTAGTGTTGGGGTTAAGGTTAGGTTAGGGTAAGTTTTAGGGTTATTGTTAGGGTTAGGTTTACGGTTAGGTTTAGGGTTACAGTTAGGGTTAGGTTTAGGGTTAGGGTTAAGGTAAGGGTATGTGTTAGTGTTAGGTTTACGGTTAGGTTTAGGGTTAGGGTTAGCGTTAGGGTAAGTGTAAGGGTTAGGGTTAGGGTTAGGGTTAAGGTAAGGGTCAGGGTTAGGTTTAGGGTTAGGGATAGGTTTAGGGTAAGGGGTAGGGTTAGGTTAAGGCTTTGGATTAGGTTTAGGGTTAGGGTAAGGGTAAGGGTTGGGGTTAGGGTTAGGGTTAGGGTCCGGGTAAGGGTTAGGGGTTAGGGTTAGTGTTAGGGTAAGGGTTAGCGTTAATGCTAGGGTTAGGTTAAAGGTAAGTGTTAGGGTTAGGGTAAGGGTAAGTGTTAGGATTAAGGTTAGGGTTAGGGTTAGGGTTAGGTTTAGTGTTAGGGTTAGGGTTAGGGTTAGGGGTTAGGGTTAGGGTTAGGGTTAGGTTTAGCATTAGTGTTAGGGTAAGGGTAAGGGTTAGGGTTAGATTAAGTGTTAGGATTAGGGTTAGGGTTAGGGTTAGGGTAAGGGTAAGGGTTAGGGTTAGGGTAAGTGTAAGGGTTAGGGTTAGGGTTAGGGTTAGGGCTTAGGGTTAGTGTTAGGGTTAGGGTTGGGGTTAGGGTAAGGGTAAGTGTTAGGATTAGGGTTAGGTTTAGGATAAGGGTAAGGGTAAGGGTTAGGGCAGGTTTAGGGTTAGGGGTAAGGCTTAGGGTTAGTGTTAGGATTAGGGTTAGAGTTAGGGCTTAGAGTTAGGGTTAGGTTTAGCGTTAGGGTAAGGGTTAGCGTTAGGGGTTAGGGTTAGTGTTAGGGTTAGGTTAAGGGTTAGGATTAGGTTTAGGGTTAGGGTAAGTGTAAGGGTTAGGTTAGGTTTAGGGTTAGGGTTCAGGTTAGGGTTAGGGTTACGGTTAGGTTTAGGGTTAGGGTTAGGGTTAGCGTTAGGAAAAGCATAAGGGTTAGGGTTAAGGTCAGGTTTAGAGTTAGGTATATGGTTAAGGTGAGGGTTAGGGTTAGGGTAAGGGTAACGTTTAGGGTTAGGGTTAGGGTTAGGTTTATGGTTAGGGTTAGGGTTAAGGTTAGGGTTTGGGTTAGGTTTAGGTTTAGGGTTAGCCGTTAGAATTAGGGTTAGGGTTAGATATATGGTATGGGTTAGGGTTAGGGGTTAGAGTTAGTGTTAGGGTTAGGTTAAGGGTTAGGGTTAGGGTTAGGGTTCAGGTTAGAATAAGGGTTACCGTTAGGGTTAGGCATAGGGTAAGGGTTAGGGTTAGGGTTAGGGTAAGTGTTAGGATTAGCGGACAGGGTTAGGGTTAGGGTTAGTGTTAGGGCAAGTGTAAGGGTTAGGCTTAGGGTTAGGGTTAGGGTTAGGGTTAGGATTACGGTTAGCGTAAGGGTAAGTGTTAGTGTTAGGGTTAGGGTTAGGGTAAGGGTTAGGGTTAGGGTTAGGGATAGGTTTAGGTTTAGAGTCAGGGTTAGTGTTAGGATAAGTGATAGGGTTAGGGTTAGGGTTACGGTTAGTGTAAGGGTAAGTGTTAGTGTTAGGGTTAGGGTTAGGGTAAGCGTTAGGGTTAGGGTTAGGTTTAGGGTTGGGTTAAGGTTAGGGATAGGTTTAGGGTAAGGGTAAGGTTTAGGGTTAGGGTTAGGGTTAGGATAAGGGTAAGGCTTAGGGTTAGGGTTAGTGGTTACCTTTAGGTTTAGGTTTAGGGTTAGGGTTAGGGTTAGGGTGAGGGTAAGGGATAGGGTTATGGATAGGGTTAGGGTTAGGATTAGGTTTAGGGTTAGGGTTAGGGTAAGGGTAAGGGTTAGTTTAGGGTTAGGGTTAAGGTTAGGGTTAGGGTTAGGGTTAGGGTTAGGGTAAGGGTTAGGGTTAGGGATATGGTAAGTGTTAGGGTTAGGGTTAGGGTTAGGGTTAGGTTAAGAGGTAGGGTTAGGTTGGGTTAGGATTAGGGTTAGGGTTAAGGTTAGGGTTCAGGTAAGCCTAAAGGTTAGGGTTAGGGTTAGGTTTACGGTAAGGGTTAGTATTAGGTTTATGGTAAAGTTAAATTTTACGGTTATGGTTATGGTTAGGGTTAGGGTAAGGGTAAGGGTTAGGGTTAGGGTTAGGTTTAGGGTTAGGGTAAGGGTAAGGGTTACGGTTAGGGTTAGGGTAAGAGTTAGGGTTAAGGTTAGGGTTAGGGTTAGGGTAAGTGTATGGGTTAGGTTAGGGTTAGAGTTAGGGTTAAGATAAGGGTTAGATTTAGGGTTAGGGTTAGGGTTAAGGTGAGGGTTAGGGTTAGGGTAAGGGTAAGGGTTAGGTTTAGGTTTTGGGTTAGGGTTAGGGTAAGTGTAAGTTATAGGGTTAGGGATAAGGTTAGGGTTAGGGTTAAGTTTAGGCTTAGGGTTAGGGTAAGGGTAAGGGTTAGGGTTAGGGTTAGGGTTAGGTAAGGGTAAGGTATTGGGTTAGGGTTAGGGTTAGGGTTCGGTTTTAGTTTAGGGTTAGGGTTAGGGTAAGGGTAAGGGTTAGGGTTAGGGTTAGGTTAAGGATATGGTTAGGGTTAGGATAAGGGTAAGGGTAAGGTTAGGTTTAGGGTTAGAGTTAGGGTAAGGGTTAGGGTTAGGGTTAGGTTTATGGTTAGAGTTAGGGTTAGGGTTAGAGTAAGGGTTAGGGTTAGGGTTAAGTTTAGGGTTAGGGTTAGGGTTAGGGAAAGGGTAAGGTTTAGGTTTAGGATTAGAGTTATTGTTAGGGTAAGGGTAAGGGTTAGGTTTAGGGTTAGGGTTAGGGTTAGGGTTAGGGTTAGGGAAAGGATAAGGGTTAGGGTTAAGTTTAGGTTTAGAGTTAGGGTAAGGGTTAAGGTGAGGGTTAGGGTTAGCGTAAGGGTAAGGTTTAGGGTTAAGTTTAGGGTTAGGGTTAGGGTAAGGGTAAGGGCTAGGGTTAGTGTTAGGGTTAGGGTTAGGTTTAGGGTTAGGGTTAGGGTTAGGGTAAGTGTAAGGGTTAGGGTTAATGTTAGGGTTAGGGTTAGGTTTAGGGTTAGGGTTAGAGTTAGGGTAAGGGAAAAGATTAGGTTTAGGATTAGAGTTAGATTTAGGGTAAGGGTTAGGGTTAGGGTCAGGGTTAGGTTTAAGGTTAGGGTTAGGGTAAGGGTAAGGGTTAGGTTTAGGGTTGAGGTTAGGGTTAGGGCAAGGTTAAGGGTTAGGGTTAGGGTTAGCGTAAGAGTTAGGGTTAGGGTTAGGGATAGAGTTACGGTTAGGGTTAGGTTAAGGGTAAGGGAATGGGTTAGGATAAGGGTTAGGGTTAGGGCTTAGTTTTAGGGTTAGGGTAAGGGTTAGGTTTAGTGATAGAGTTAGGGTTAGGGTAAGGGTAAGGTTTAGGGTTAGGTTTAGGGTTAGGGTTTGGGTTAGGGTTAATGTAGGGGTTAGGGTAAGGGTAAGGCTTATGGTTAGGTTTAGGTTTAGGATAAGGGTAAGAGTTAGGGTTAGGGTTAGGGTTAGGGGTGAGGTTTGGGTTTAGAGTTAGGGGTTGGGGTAAGTGTTAGTGTTAGGGTCAGGGTTAGGGTTAGAGGGTTAGGGTTAGGGTAAGGTAAGTGTTAGTGTTAGGGTTAGTGTTACGGTTAGGGAATGGGTTAGGGTTAGAGTTAAGTTTAGGTTGCTGTTAAGGGTAGGGTTAGCGTTAGGGTAAGGGTAAGGGTTAGGGTTAGGGTTAGGATTGGGGTTAGGGTTAGGGTAAGCGTAAGGGTTAGGGTTAGGGTTAGGGTTAGGGTTAGGGGTTACGGTTAGGGAAGGTTTCGGGTTAGGGTTAGGTAAGGGTAAGGGATAGGGTTAGGGATAGGGTTAGCGTTAGCCTTGGGTTTAGGGTTAGGGTTAGAGTAAGGGTAAGAGTTAGGTTAGGGTTAGGGTTAGGGTTAAGGTTAGGTTTAGGTTTACGGTAAGGGTAAGCTTTAGGGTTAGGGTTAGGGTTAGGTTTAGGGTTAGGGTTAGGTTTAGGATTAGGGTTAGGGTTAGGGTTAGGGTTAGGGAAAGGGTAAGGGTTAGGGTTAAGGTTAGGTTTAGGATTAGGTTTAGGATTAGGGTTAGAATAAGCGTAAGAGTTAGGGTTAGGGTTAGGGTTAGGATAAGGGGTTAGCCGTAGGGTTAGTGTTAGGGTTAGGAAAAGGTTTAGGGTTAGGGTTAGGGTTAGGGTTAGGGTAAGTGTTAGTGTTAGGGTTAGGGTTAGGGTTAGGGTTAGGGTTAAGATTAAGGTTAGGGTTTGAGTTAGGGTAAGGGTAAGGGTTAGGTTAGGGTTATTGTTAGAGTTAGGTTAAGGTTTAGGGTTAGGTTTAGGGTTAGGGTTAGGGTTAGAGTAAGGGTGAGGGTTAGGGTTAAGTTTAGGGTTAGGGTTAGGGTTAGGGTTAGGGTAAGGGTTAGGGTTAGTGATAGGTTTAGGGTAAGGGTTAGGGTTAGGGTTAGGGTTAGGGTTAAGGTGAGGGTTAGGGTTAGGGTAAGGGTAATGGTTAGATTTAGTGTTAGGGATAGGGTTAGAGTTAGGGTTAGGGTTAGGGTTAGGGTTAAGGTAAGGGTTAGGGTTAGGATTAGGGTTAGTTTTAGGCTTCGGGTTAGCGTTACGGTAAGGGTTAGGGTTAGGGCTAAGGTTAGGGTTAGGGTTAGGGTAATGGTAAGGGTGAGGTTTAGGTTTAGGTTTAGGGTTAGGGTAAGTGTAAAGGGTTAGGTTTAGGGTTAGGGTTAGGGTTAAGGAAAGGATAAGGGTTAGGGCTAAGTTTAGGTTTAGGTTTAGGGGTAGAGTTAAGGTGAGGGTTAGGGTTAGGGTTAGGGTAAGGTTAGGTTAGGTTTAGGTTTAGGGTTAGGGTTAGGGTTAAGGTGAGGGCTAGGGTAGGGTAAGGGTAAGGGTTAGGGTTAGATTCAGGGTTAGGGTTAGGGTAAGGGTAAGGGAAAGGGTTAGGTTTAGAGTTAGGTTTAGGGTTAGGTTAAGGGTAAGGGTTAGGTTAGGGTTAGGTTAGGGTTAAGGTTAGGGTTAGTGTTAGGGTAAGGGTAAGTGTTAGGTTAGGGTTAGGGTTAAGGTAAGGGTTAGGGTTAGGGTTGGGTTAGGTTTAGTGTTAGGATTAGGGTTAGGGTAAGGGTTAGGGTTAGGGTTTAGGTTAGGGTTAGGGTTAGGGTTAAGTTTAGGGTTAGGGTAAGGGTAAGGGCTAAGGGTTAGGTTTAGGGTTAGGGTTAGGGTTAAGGTTAGGGTTAGGGTTAGGGAAAGGATAAGGGTTAGGGTTAGGGTTAAGGATAGGTTTAGGGTTAGGATTAAGTTTAGGGTTAGGGTTATGGTTAGGGTTAGGGAAAGGATAAGGTTTAGGGTTAAGGTTTAGTGTTGGGGTTAAGGTTAGGGTTAGGGTAAGGGTTAGGATTAGGGTTAGGCTAAAGGTTAGGGTTAGATGTTAGAGTTAGTTTTAGGATTAGGTTAATGGTTAGGGTTAGGGTTAGGTTTAAGGTTAGGGTTAGGATAAGGGTTAGGTTTAGGGTCAGGTAAAGGGTAATGGTTAGGGTTCGGGTTAGGGTTTGTTTTAGGGTTAGGGTGAGGGTTAGGGTAAGGGTAAGGGTTAGGGTTAGGGCTAGGGTTAGGGTTAGGTTAAGGGTTAGGTTTAGGGTTAGGGTTAGGGTTAGAGTTAGAGTTAGGGTAAGGGTATGTGTTAGGGTTAGGGTTAGGGTTAGGATTACCGTTAGGGTAAGGGTAAGGTTAGGGTTAGAATTTGGGTAAAGGTAAGGGTAAATGTTATGGTTAGGGTTAGGGTTAGGGTTAGGTTTAGGGTAAGGGTTAGGGTTAGGTTTAGGGTAAACTTAAGTTTTAGGGTTAAGGTTTTGTTTAGGGTTAGGGTTAGGGTAAGGGTAAGGGTTACGGTTAGGGTTAGGATAAGGGTTAGGGTTAAGGTTAGGGTTAGGTTTAGGGTTAGGGTAAGGGTTAGGTTAGGGTTAGGGTTAGGGTAAGGGTTAGGTTTAGGGTTAGGGTTAGGGTTAGGGTTAAGGTGAGGGTTAGGGTTAGGGTAAGGGTAAGGGTTAGGGTTAGGATTAGGGTTAGGGTTAGGGGTAAGAGTAAGGTATAGGGTTAGGGTTAGGTTTAAGTTTACGTTTAGGGTTAGGGTAAGGGTAAAGTTTAGGTTAGTGTTAGGGTTAGGGTTAAAGTGAGGGTTAGGGTTACGGTTAGGGTTAAGGTGAGGGTTAGGGTTAGGGTAAGGGTAAGGGTAAGGTATAGGGTGAGGGTTAGGGTTAGGGTTAGGTTTAAGTTTAGGCTTAGGGTTAGGGTAAGGGTAAGGGTTAGAGTTAGGTTTAGGTTTAGGATTAGGTAAGGGTAACGTATAGGGTTAGGATTAGGGTTAGGGTTAGGTTTATGTTTAGGGTTAGGGTTAGGGTAAGGGAAGGGTTAGGGTTAGGGTTAGGGTTAAGGTTAGGTTTAGGGTTAGGGTTAGGGTTAGGGTTAGGGTAAGAGTAAGGATTAGGGTTAGGATTAGGGTTAGGGTTAAGGTAAGGGTTATGTTTAGGGTCAGGGTTAGGTTTAAGGTTAGGGTTAGGGTAAGTGTAAGGGTTAGGTTTAGGTTTGGGTTTAGGGTTAGGTTAAGGTTAAGGTTAGGGTTAGGGTTAGCGTAAGGGTTCAGGTTAGGGTTAGGGATAGAGTTACGGTTTGGTTTAGGTTAAGGGTATGGGTTAGGGTTAGGGTAAGGGTAAGGGTAAGGGTTTATTGTTAGGGTTAGTGTAAGGGTTAGGTTTAGTGATAGGGTTAGGGTTAGGGTAAGGGTAAGGGATAGGGTTAGGGTTAGAGTTTGGGTTAGGGTAAAGATTAGGGTTAGGGTTAGGGTTAATGTAGGGGTTAGGGTAAGGGTAAAGCTTATGGTTAGGGTTAGGTTTAGGATAAGGGTAAGAGTTAGGTTAGGTTTAGGATTAGGTTTAGGATTAGGGTTAGAATAAGCGTAAGAGTTAGGGTTAGGGTTAGGGTTAGGGTTAGGGTTAGGATAAGGGTTAGCGTTAGGGTTAGGGTTAGAGAAAGGATAAGGGTTAGGGTTAGGGTTAGTTTAGGGTTAGGATTAAGTTTAGGATTAGGGTTAGGGTTAGGGTTAGGGAAAGGATAAGGGTTAGCGTTAGGGTTAGGGTTAGGGTTATGTTTAGGGTTAAGGTTAGGGTTAGGGTTAGAGAAAGGATAAGGGTTAGGGTTAGGGTTAGGTTTAGGGTTAGGATTAAGTTTAGGATTAGGGTTAGGGTTAGGGTTAGGGAAAGGATAAGGGTTAGGGTTAAGGTTTAGTGTTGGGGTAAAGGTTAGGGTTAGGGTAAGGGTTAGGGTTTGAGTTAGGGTAAGGGTTAGGTTTAGGTGTTAGAGTTAGTGTTAGGGTTAGGTTAAGGGTTAGGGTTAGGGTTAGGTTTAAGGTTAGGGTTAGGATAAGGGTGAGGGCTAGGGTCAGGTTTATGGTAAGGGTTAGGGTTAGGGTTAGGGTTAGTGTTAGTTTTAGGGTTAGGGTGAGGGTGAGGGTTAGGGTAAGGGTAACGGTTAGGGTTAGGACTAGGGTTACGGTTAGGTTAAGGGTTGGGTTAGGGTTAGGGTTAGGGTTAGGGTTAGGTTTAGTGTTTAGGTTAAGGTGAGGTTTAGGGTAAGTGTTTGGTTTAGAGTTACGGTTAGGTTTAGGGTTAGGTTAGGGTTAGGGTTAGGGGAAGGGTTAGGGTAAGGGTTAAGGTTAGGTTTAGGGTAAGGGTTAGGGTTAGGTTTAGGGTGACGGTTATGGTTAGGGTTAGGGTAAGGAAAAGTGATAGGGTTAAGGAAGGGTTAGGGTTATTGTTAGGGTTATGGTTAAGGTTAGGTTTAGGGTGAGGGTAAGGGTAAGTTTTAGGGTTAGGTTTAGGGTTAGGGTTAGGGTAAGGGTAAGGATTAGGGTTAGGTTTAGGGTTAGGTTTCGGGTTAGGGTTAGGGTAAGGGTAAGGGTTAGGGTTAAGGTTAGGGTTAGGTTTAGGGTCAGGGTTAGGATTAGGGTAAGTGTAAGGGTTAGGGTTAGATGAGGGTTAGGGTTAGGGTTAGGGTTAGGGTTACGGGAAGGGTTAGGGTAAGGGTTAAGGTTAGGTTTAGGGTAAGGGTTAGGGTAAGGGTAAGGGTTAGGGTTAGGGTTAGGTTTAGAGTTGGGGTTATGGTTAGGGTTATGGTTAGGGTGAGGGTGAGGGTAAGGGTTAGGGTTAGGGTTAGGGTAAGGGTAAGAGTTAGGGTTAGGGTTAGGGGTAGGCTAACAGTTAGGTTTAGGGTTACGGTTTGGGTTAGGGTTAGGGTTAGGTTAAGGGTATGTGTTAGGGTTAGTGTTAGGGTTAGGGTTAGGCTTAGGGTTAGCGTTAGAGTAAGGGTAAGGTTTAGGGTTAGGGTTAGGGTTAGGGTTAGTGTTAGGTTTAGGGTTAGGGTTAGGTTTAGGGTTAGGGTTAGGGTAAGGGTTAGGGTTAGGATTAGGGTTAGGGTTAGGGTTAGTATTAGGGTAAGGGTTCGGGTTAGGGTTAGGATTAGGGTTAGGGTTAGGGGAAGGGTTAGGGTAAGGGTTAGGGTTAGGTTTAGGGTAAGTGTTAGGGTAAGGGTAAGGGTTAGGGTTAGTGTTAGGTTCAGGGTTGGTGTTAAGGTTAGGGTTATGGTTAGGGTGATGGTAAGGGTAAGGGTTTGGGTTAGGGTTAGTGTTAGGGTTAGGGTAAGGGTTAGGGATAGGGTTAGGGTTAGGGTAACGGTTAGGTTTAGGGTTACGGTTAGGGTTAGGGTTAGGTTAAGGGTATGTGTTAGGGTTAGCGTTAGGGTTAGGGTTAGGCTTAGGGTTAGCGTTAGAGTAGGGGAAGGTTTAGGGTTAGGGTTAGGGTTAGTGTTAGGTTTAGGGTTAGGGTTAGGTTTAGGGTTAGGGTTAGGGTAAGGATAAGGGTTAGGGTTAGGGTTAGGGTTAGTGTTAGGTTTATGGTTAGGGTTAGGGTCAGGGTAAGTGTAACGGTTAGGTTTAGGGTTAGGATTAGGCTTAGGTTTAGGGTTAGGGTAGGGGTAAGGGTTAGGCTTAGGGTTAGGGTTAGGGTTAGGGTTAGGGTTAGATTTAGGGTGAGGGTAGGGTTTAGGGTAAGTGTTAGGGTTAGGGTTAGAGTTAGGATAAGGGTAAGGGTTAGGGTTAGGGTTAGGGTTAGTGTTAGGTTTAGGGTTAGGGTTAGGTTTAGGGTTAGGGTTAGGGTAAGGATAAGGGTTAGGGTTAGGGTTAGGGTTAGTGTTAGGTTTATGGTTAGGGTTAGGGTCAGGGTAAGTGTAACGGTTAGGTTTAGGTTTAGAGTTAGGGTAAGGGTAATGGTTAGTTTTAGGGTTAGGTTTAGGGTTAACGTTATGGTTAGGGTTAGGTTAAGGATAAGGGTTAGTGTTAGGGTTAAGTTTAGGTTTAGGGTTAGGGTTAGGGTTATGGTTGAGGTTAGGGTTAGGTTTAGGATTAGGGTAAGGGTAAGGGTAAGTGTTAGTGTTAGGGTTAGGGTTAGTGTTAGGATAAGGGTAAGGTTTAGGGTTAGGGTTACGGTTAGGTTTCGGGTTTAGGGTTAGGGTTAGAGTTAGGGTTAGGGTTAGGGTTAGGATTAGGGTAAGGGTAAGGTTTAGGGTTAGGTTTAGGGTTAGGGTTAGGGTAAGGGTTAGGGTAAGGGTTAGGGTTAGGGTAGGGTTTAGGGTAAGTGTTAGGGTTAGGGTTAGGGTTAGGATAAGGGTTGGGGTTAAGGTTAGGGTTAGGGTTAGGGTGAGGGTAAGGGTAAGGGTTAGGGTTAGGGTTAGGGTTAGTGTTAGGGTAATGGTTAGGGTTAGGGTTAGGGTTAGGGTAACGGTTAGGTTTAGGTTTAGGGTTAGGGTTAGGGTTAGGGTTAGGTTAATGGTATGAGTTAGGGTTAGTGTTAGGGTTAGGGTTAGGGTTACCATTAGGGTAAAGGTAAGGGTTAGGGTTAGGGTTAGGGTTAGTGTTAGGTTTAGGGTTAGGGTTAGGTTTAGGGATAGGGTTAGGGTAAGTGTTAGGGTTAGGGTGAGGGTAAGGGTTAGGGTTAGGGTTAGGGTTAGTGTTAGGTTTAGGGTTAGGTTAAGGACAATTGTTAGGGTTAGAGGTAGTGTTAAGTTTAGGGTTAGGGTAAGGCTAAGGCTTAAGGTTAGGTCTAGGGTTAGGTTAAGTGTTAGGGTTAGGGTTAGGGTTAGGTTTAGGGTAAGGGAAAGGGTTACGGTTAGGGTTAGGGCCAGGGTTATTGTTAGGGTAAGGGTTAGACTTAGTGTTAGAGTTAGGTTTAGGGTTAGTGTTAGGGTTAGGGTAAGGGTTAGATTTAGGATTATGCTTAGGGTTAGGGTCAGGGTAAGCGTTACGGTTATTTTTAGGTTTAGGGTTAGGGTAATGATAAGGGTTAGGTTTAGGGTTAGGTTTAGGGTTAGCGTTATGGTTAGGGTTAGGGTAAGCATAAGGGTTGGGGATAAGTTTAGGGTTAGGGTTAGGGTTAGGATTAGGGTTAATATTAGGGTTAGGTTTAGGATTAGGATAAGGGTAAGGTTTAGGATTAGGGTTAGGGTTAGGTTTAGGGTACGGGTTAGGGTTAGGGTTAGGTTTAGGGTTAGGGTAAGGGTAAGTGTTAGGGTTAGGGTTAGGGTTATGGTGAGTGTTAGGATAAGGGTGAGGTTTAGGGTTAGGTTAGAGTTTGTGTCAGGGTTAGGGTTAGTGTTAGGTTTAGGGTTAAGGTTATGGTAAGGGTAAGGTTTAGGGATAGGGTTAGGGTTATGGTTAAGGTTAGGGTTAGGGTTAGGGGTAGGGGTAGGTTTAGGTGTTAGGGCTAGGGTGAGGGTTAGGGTTAGGGTACGTGTTAGGGTTAGTGTTAGGGTTAGGGTAAGGTTTAGGGTTAGGGGTTAGGGTTAGTGTTAGGGTTAGGTTAAGGGTTAGGGTTAGGGTTAGGATAAGCGTTAGGGTTAGTGTAGGTTTAGTGTTAGGGTAAGGGTAAGTTTTAGGGTTAGGGTTAGGGTTAGGGTTAGGGTAAGGGTAAGGGTTAGGGTTAGGGTTAGTGTTAGGTGTTATGGTTAGGGTTAGCGTTAGGGTTAGGTTTAGGGTTAGGGTTAGGGTAAGGCTAAGGTTTAGGGTTAGGGTTAGGGTTAGGACAAGTGTATAGTTAGGGTTAGGGTTAGGGTTAGGTTTAGGGGTTAGGAATAGAGTTAGGGTGAGGGTTAGGTTTAGGTTTGGGGTTAGCGTTACGTAAGGGTGAGGGTTAGGTTTAGGGTTAGGGTTAGGGTTAGTTTTAGGTTAAGGGTTGGGGTTAGGGTTAGGTTTAGGGTTAGGGTTAGGGTATGGGTAAGGTTTAGGGTTAGGGTTAGGGTTAGGTTTAGGGTTAGGGTTAGGGGTAAGGTTAGGGTTAGGGTCAGCATAAGGGTAAGGGTTAGGGTTAGGGTAAGGGCCAGGGTTATTGTTAGGGTAAGGGTTAGGGTTAGTGTTAGAGTTAGGTTTAGGGTTAGGGTTAGGGTTCGGGTAAGGGTAAGCGTTAGGGTTAAGGTTAGGGTTAGAGTTAGGATTATGATTAGGGTTAGGGTCAGGGTAAGTGTTACGGTTAGGTTTGGGTTTAGGGTTAGGGTAAGGGTAAGGGTTAGGTTTTGGGTTACGGTTAGGTTTAGGGTTAGGGTTAGGGTAAGGATAAGGGTTATGGTTAAGGTTAGGGTTAGGGTTAGGTTTAGGGTTAAGGTTAGGGTTAGGATTAGGGTAAGGGTATGGGTTAGGGTTAGATTTAGGGTTAGGGTTAGGGGAAGGGGAAGGGTAAGGTTTAGGGTTTAGGTTAGGTTTAGGGTTAGGGTTAGTGTTAGGGTTAGGGTTAAGGTTAAGGTTAGGGTTAGGGTTATGTTTAGGGTTACATTAGGGTTAGCGTAACGGTATGTGTTAGGGTTAATTTTAGGATTAAGTTTAGGGTTAGGGTTAGCGTTAGGGTACGGGTAAGGGTTAGGGTTAGGGTTATGGTTAAGATAAGAGTAAGGGTTTGGGATAGGGCTAGGATACGGTTAGGGTAAGGTTTAGGTTTAGGGTAAGGGTAAGGTTTAGGGTTAGGTTTAGGCTTAGGGTTTGGGTTAGGGTAAGGGTAAGGGTTAGGTTTAGGTTTAGGGTTAGGGTTAATTTTCGGATTAGGGTAAGGCTAAGGGTTAGGGTTAGGGTTAGGGTTAGGGTTAGGGTAAGGGTTAGGGTTAGGGTTAGGGTTAGGGTTAGTGTTCGGGGTGTGGGTTAGGGTTAGGGTTAGTATTAGGATAAGGGTAAGGTTTAGGGTTAGGGTTAGGGTTAGTGTTCGGGGTGTGGGTTAGGGTTAGGGTTAGAGTTAGGTTTAGGGTTAGGGTTAGGGTAAGGGTAAGGATTACGGTTAGGGTTAGGGTTAGTGTTAGGTTTAGGGTTAGGGTTAGGGTAAGGGTAAGGGTTAGGGATAGGGTTAGGTTTAGGTTAAGGGTAAGGGGTAGGGTTAGTGTTAGGGTTAAGGTTAGGGTTAGGGTTAGGGTTAGGGTTAGGTAAGGGTTAGGCTTAGGATTAGGGTAAGTGTTAGGGTTAGTGTTAGGCTTATGGTTAGAGTTAGGGTTAGGTTTAGGTTAAGGGTAAGGTGTAGGGTTAGTGTTGAGGTTAAGGTTAGGGTAAGGGTTAGCGTTAGAATAAGGGTAAGGGTTAGGTTTAGGTTAAGGAAGGGTTAAGGGTTAGGGTTAGTGTCAGGGTTATGGTTAGGGTAAGGGTTAGGATTAGGGATAAGGTTAGGTTTAGGGTAAGGGTTAGGGTTAGGGTTAGGGTTAGGGTAAGGGTAAGGTTTAGTGTTAGGGTTATGGTTAGGTTTAGGGTAAGGGTAAGGGTTAGGGTTAGGGTTAGGGTTAGGGTTAGGATTAGGCTTAGGTTTAGGGTTAGGGTTAGGATTAGGGTTAGGGTATGGGTAAGTGTTAGGGTTAGGGTTAGGTGTTAGGTTTTTAGTTAGGGTTAGGGTTAGGGTTAGGTTTAGGGTTAGGGTTACCGTAAGGGTAAGGGTTAGGGTTAGGGTTAGTGTTCGCGTTAGATTTAGGGTTTGGGTTAGGGTAAGGGTAAGGGTTAGGTTTAGGTTTACCGTTGGGGTTAAGGTTAGGGTTAGGGTTAGGATAAGGGTAAGGGTTAGGGTTAGGGTTAGGGTTAGGGTTAGGTTTAGGTTAAGGGTTAGGGTTAGGTTTAGGGTAAGGGTAAGTTTTAGGGTTAGGGTTAGGGTTAGGTTTCGGTTTAGGGTAAGGAAAAGGGTTAGGTTAGGCTTAGGGTAAGGGTTAGGTTTAGGGTTAGGTTTGGAGTTAGGGTTATGTAAGGGTAAGGGTTAGGTTTACGGTTAGGGTTAGGGTTAGTGTTAGGTTTAGGGTTGGGGTTAGGGTTAGGTTTAGGTTTAGGGTTAGGGTAAGGGTAAGGTTTAGGTTTAGGGTTAGGTTTATGATTAGGGTTAGGGTAAGGGTAAGGCTTATGTTTAGGGTTAATGTTAGGGTTAAGCTTAGGGTTAGGGTAAGGGTAAGAGTTTGGGTTAGAGTTTGGTTTTGGGTAATGCTTAGGGTTAGGGTTAGGGGTAAGGTTGGGGTTATGGTTAGGGTAAGGGTAAGGGTTAGGTTTAGGGTTAGGACCAGGGTTATTGTTAGGGTAAGGGTTAGGGTTCGGGTTAGGGTTAACGTTAGGGTTAGGGTTAGGTTAAGGGTAAGGGTTAGGGTTAGGGTTAGGGTAAGGGTAAGGGTAAGGTTTAGGGTTAAGGTTAGGTTTAGCGTTAGGGTTAGTGTTAGGTTTAGGGTTAGGGTAAGGGTAAGGGTTACGGTTCGGATTAGGGTAAGGGTTAGGGTTAGGGTTAAGGTTAGGGTTAGGGTTATGTTTAGGCTTACGGTTAGGGTTAGGGTTAGGATTAGGGTAAGGGTATATGTTAGGCTGAGGTTTAGGGTTAAGATTAGGGTAAGTGTTAGGGTTAGGGTTAGGGTTATGGTTAGGGTAAGGTTTAGGGTTAGGTTTAGAGTAAGGGTAAGGTTTAGGGTTAGGGTTAGGGTTAGGGATAGGGTTTGGGTTAGGGTAAGGGTAAGGGTTAGGGTTAGGTTTAGGGTTAGGTTTAGGTTTAGTATTAGGGTAAGGGGAAGGGTTACGGTTAGGTTTATGGTTAGGGTTAGGTTAAGGGTTAGGGTTAGGGTTAGGTTTATGATTAGGGTAAGGGTAAGTGTTAGGGTTAGGGTTAGAATTAGTGTTCGGATAAGTGTAAGGTTGTCAGAGACCAAGGAGTTAAAAGGAACAAAGCAAAGACCCTCTAGCCTTGAGCAAATCGCATCTGGTTGAGTCATCAGCACAAAATACTTCTCGGAATAACCGCAGGTTTTTGCTTGGGTTAGCACAACGGCCAAAAGAACAGCCTGACCCACCCCTAACCTTGAGACTTCTCCTTCTTGTTATCACAAAAACTCTCCATCCCCCCCCTCTATACTCCCTTCCTTACACTCAGGGTATATAAACCCTGCTTTACTTTTAATAAATGAGACCTTGACGCGACTCAGATTGTCTCTGTCTTTCTTTATGCGCCTGGTCTCCTTCCTCTCTTTTCCCCATTGGTTTTCTTCTTTTAGGAGGTGCCTCTTCGAGCCGCATGAATAGCTGAACCCGCGGGACGGGGGAAGTGGCGCCCAATGTGGGGCTCGAAGCACGGTGACCTACCGGACGGCGTGGAGAGCAGGGGACCCCGATTATATTAAGGTAGAGACGCCCACACCGCATCGCTCGTGCACCGTGGGAGAGTCTTGAGGTAAGTTCTGCCGTCCCATCAACCATGGGCAAAGCGTTATCAAAAGAGGTTTTATTTATAAAAGAAATGAAAGGATCACTTAGGGAGAGAGGAATAAGAGTTAAAAAGAAAGATTTGGTAAAATTCTTTTGTTTTGTTGGAGAAAAGTGTCCGTGGTTGGTCTTGCACGGACCAGACATCCATCCCCTTACCTGGAATAAGGTAGGAAAAAAAATCAATGATTTACTCCGTCAGGGAGAGGAAATCCCCGAGGCCTTCTTTAGCTTCTATGGGGTTATTAGAGATATTTTAAAGGAAGCAGAGGAGGGAGGTGACAGTGCTCGCTTACTAGCTTTAACAGAGGATTACCTAACGGAGTCACGTTGCCCGTCTCGCAAAAGCGAAAGTGACAATGAAAAACCTATGGTCACTGGCCTTTGGCCTGGCTCGCGCACTCCCTCTGTGATTGATGAGCCTGTGCCCTCAGGACGCCGCTTGGCGTCACCTTTAATCCCCGAAAAAGAGGAACAAGTCCAACCCCCTTTAGAAGACAGCATCAAGAACAATACTAAAAAGAAAAATATGTCACTAAAACCTTATAAAAATATTTATCCTATTATTCCTAAGACTTCTCCTAATAATGGCAGGCTCAACCCCCCCTCTGAGGTGGAGCTAGAGGAGGAGGCAAGGAGACATTCTCAAATTACATATAGGAAATTGACGTTTAAACAAATTAAAGAATTATATTCGGCTGTTAAGAATTATGGAATTAATGCCCCTTTTACTTTAACAGTACTGGAGGGCCTCGGGGGTGAGGGACATTTATTGCCTCTTGAGTGGCACAAGATTGTACAGTCTGTTTTAACCAGGAGTCAATATCTAACCTGGAAATCTGAATTTATAGATAAGGCAGAAAATCAAGCTATTACCAATAAAAAACATACACAAGTGGCTTCATGGTCTTCTGATAAAATTTCAGGGAGGGGCAAATTTGCCTCGGAGGAAAAACAACAAAAACTCCCTGCAGGAATATTAACCCAGACTGCTCAGGCTGCCCTGGCCGCCTGGAGAGCCGTGCCTGCTGCAGGAGCGGTTACTACCTCTCTTTCCAGGGTAGTACAAGGCAATAATGAACCATATTCTCAATTCGTTGCCAGACTGTTAGAAGCAGCTGAAAGAATATTAGGTGAGATAGATACAGATGATATTATAGTTAGACAGTTGGCCATAGAAAATGCTAATGCAGCCTGTAAAGCTGCTTTAAGAGGCAAAACAAAGACCCTAGATTTAAATGGTATGATTAAAATTTGCAATGATGTGGATTCCTTTGAACATAAAATGTCTAAATCTATTAATTTGGCCATTGGAGCCATACTCCAAAACCAGACTCCACCTTCAGGAAAACTAGGACGAATATCTAGCCCTAAAAACTGTTTTAAATGTGGACAAATTGGACATTTTGCTAGAGAATGCCCTGGAACAATTAAACAACCCAACGTTCCTGAGACGATTCCCCTCCCCCTTCCCCCTGGCCTTTGTCCTAAATGCAAAAGAGGCCGTCACTGGGCTAGAGAGTGCCGGTCCAAGATCGATATAAATGGCCAGCCTTTATCTGTGGTGTCGGGAAACGGGCTATGGGCCCCAGTAGGGGGCCCTACCTACCCACCACGACAACCAATGACCCCTCCCGCCCAAAATCTGCCTCTGATGCAAACATCGCTGACTCAGACTTGTTCCGAGCCACTGCAGGCAGCGCAGGACTGGACCTCTGTTCCTCCACCACCAGAATTATAACTCCAGAGGAAGGAACAGTTGTTATAAACTCTGGAAAGTTCGGGCCTCCCCCGCCAGGAATGTTTTTTCTTATTATAGGCCGAGCTTCAAGCTCACTGCAAGGACTCTCTGTCATTCCCTCGGTGGTTGACACCGATTATTCAGGCGAATTAAAAATTTTAGTTCATGCCTCTCAAGGCCCTCTTGCCATATCGGCAGGCCAACGCATTGCACAAGCCCTCCCTCTGCCCATAACAGGACAGTTCCCATATAAGCATCCCCAGCGTGGCAATTCTACCCCAGGATCAACAGATATATTTTGGGTACATCAATTGACAGAATCTCGACCAACTTTAAAACTTTTTTTGGAAGGAAAACAATTCCTGGGTCTTTTAGATACAGGGGCCGATGCTACTGTCATTGCAAAACAACATTGGCCTATCTCTTGGCCTCTGGAACCCACCGCTACCCATTTAAAAGGTATTGGGCAGACTCAAAATACACTCCAGAGTTCTAAAATATTAACATGGACAGACCCAGAGGGAAACATTGGGACAGTTAAACCTTTTGTGGTGGACGGACTCCCGGTAAATCTATGGGGGAGAGATATAATGACCCAAATGGGAGTTATCATGTTCAGTCCTAATGAGACTGTGACTAACATAATGCTTAAGTCTGGATATTTGCCAGGAAAAGGGCTGGGAAAGCATGAGCAAGGAATTAGTCACCCAATTATACCCACCCCTAAATGGGATAGAAAAGGTCTTGGGACCGACCTTTTTTCCTAAAGCCAAGACCTTTTCTATCCATTTAGGGGTGGGTATAATTGGGTGACTAAATAATTTTTAATCTATTCTTGCTCCTGCTCTTCCCAGCCTACTTATCCTGGCAAACTATCCAGACTCTAAGCATTATTGTTAGTCACAGTCTCATTAGGAGACATCTGAACATCCTGATAACTCCCATATTTGTTATAAAAAAGAAAAATGGGAGTTGCAGGTTACTGCAGGATCTAAGGGAAATTAATAAAACCATGGCACCCATGGGAGCCCTACAACCTGGACTGCCCTCTCCCACAGCTATCCCTAAAGGATTTTTTAAAATTGTAATAGATATAAAAGACTGTTTTTTCTCCATTCCCCTCGATCCTGGAGATTGTAAAAGATTTGCCTTTTCCATACCCATGATAAACCATAAAGGCCCTAATCCCCGCTTTCAATGGCGAGTGTTGCCACAGGGTATGGCTAATTCTCCCACTCTTTGTCAAAAATTTGTGGCTCAATCCATAGACCCAATTCGTGTTCAATACCCTCATATATATATTATACATTATATGGATGACCTATTAATTGCTGCCAAACTAGAACTGGAGGCACATCAAGTGACTCAAAGAATAGTTATTGCTTTACAAAACAGAGGACTTTTTATCTCCCCAGAAAAAATTCAAACTTGCTATCCCTTCTTGTTCCTGGGTTTTCAATTAGAACCCTCTCTAATATATGCTCAAAAAAATTCAAATCAAAAGGAATAAGCTAAATTGTCTAAATGATTTCCAAAAACTCCTTGGAGACATTAATTGGCTACGTCCTCACCTTAAATTAACAACAGGAGATCTCAAACCCCTGTTTAATATTCTACAGGGAGATTCTGACCCTTCCTCCCCCAGAAAACTTACGCCCGAAGCTGAAAAAGCCCTAATAAAGTTAGAGGAGGCCATTACACAACAAAATATAGGTTACTTCAACCCCTCCTTGACCCTTTATTTAATCATTTTTTGCCACAGAATTTACACCCACCGGTTTATTGTGGCAAAAAACCGTGCCCCTGTTATGGATTCATGCCCCGCCTCTCAGTCCAAGGTACTCCCCTCCTACCCCTTTTTGGTCTCCCAACTTATTTTTCTGGGGCTCAAGACTTCTGTCAGATATTTTGGCAAGGATCCTGATATCATAATCACCCCTTACTCTAAGGAACAAATTAATTGGTTACAACAAAGACAAGATGATTGGGCTGTTTTATGCACTGGGTTCCAGGGTAGCTTTGATACTCACATGCCCAGCGACAGACTTATTCAATTCCTTAATATCACTCCTTTCGTTTTTCTAAAAAATACCTTGATAAAGCCCATCCCCAATACTTTGAGCATCTTTATTGATGGTTCAAAAAATGGAAAAGCTTCATATGTTATTAATAATGTTTCCCACTTTGTAAATACTTCCTTTAAATCTGCTCAGTTAGTAGAATTATTTGCTGCATTTTGTGTTTTTTGGTTATTAAAGACCCACCCTTTTAATCTGTTTTCGGATAGCCATTATGTTGTTAGAGCTTTACAAGTTTTAGAAATGGTTCCGGTTATTCAGCCTACTACACCTACTTTTCAATTATTTTTTGAATTGCAAAAACTTATTAGACAACGTTCGTACCCTTTCTTTGTAGGACATATTCGTGCTCATTCCGGCCTACCTGGGCCACTAACTCGGGGCAATGAATTAGCTGACTTGGCAACCCAAATAGTTACCTTATCTCAAACAGTTGATCCGGTGACCCTTGCACAAGAGGCCCATGCTGTTCACCACCTTAATGCTCATACCCTGCGCTTAAAATTTAAAATTACTAGAGAACAGGCAAGACAAATTGTTAAAAACTGCAGAAATTGCCTAACCCTACTCCCTGAACCCCATGTAGGTGTAAACCCTAGAGGGCTCATACCTGGACAACTTTGGCAAATGGATGTTACTCATGTCCCCTCCTTTGGAAGGTTAAAATATGTACATGTTACCATTGATACCTTTAGTGGATTTATTTGTGCCTCTGCTCATTTAGGGGAGGCCACAAAAGATGTTATAAACCATCTCCTATATGTTTTTTCTGTCATGGGACAACCCCAAACTATAAAGACGGACAATGGGCCCGGATATACCAGTCAAAAGTTCAAACAATTTTGCTCCCAAATGAGCATAAAACATATTACTGGAATCCCCTACAACCCCCAAGGACAGGGAATAGTGGAAAGGGCTCATCAGACTTTAAAAAACACCCTCATTAAACTTGCCTCACAAGAAACATTATATTCCCTTAAAGGAAACTATAAGACTTTACTATTACATGCTCTCTTTGTTTTAAACTTTTTAACCCTTGACGCTAATGGCAAATCTGCTGCAGAACGCCTTTGGCATCCCACCACACAAACAGACTACGCCCAGGCCCTATGGAAAGACCCACTGACGGGAATATGGAATGGCCCTGACCCAGTCATTATCTGGGGAAAAGGATCAGCTTGCATTTATAATTCTAAAGAAGGGGGAGCTAGATGGTTGCCTGAAAGATTAATAAAACCATATAATAAACAATAAAGCCATATAACTAATTCCAGGGTGGCGCCTGAGAACAAAAATATTTTTCTTTTACAGGTCAACAACCATGATGATGAGGCCTTCCCTGTCATCACTCGGCATGATGCTATTGACGGTGATGCTGATCCTGGTAATCGAAGACGTCAAAACTACAAAACAAAAAGCTCCCTATCAAATATATAACTATACATGGGTTATTATTAATCAAGCAGGGGATATAGCCAATGCTACCTCTTCCCTAAGCGCCACCATCCCATGGACTAATTTATTTGTTGATTTATGCGCCCTAGCCTTAGGCGCTGATCCCTCCTGGGGAACACCTGATAAATTTATGCCCCAAAGGGACCTGTAGATGGACCTAATCCAGATTATAAAGGGCGAACAGCCGCATGTAATTCATATTATCTTCGTACGGCTTTGGCAGAAGATTCCACTGGATTATGTTTGCCCAGGAGATGTTCATAGGGATAGATCCCTACAATACCAATGTGGTTTTCGAGATTCTTATTTTTGTTATAATTGGAAATGTGAAACCACTGGGGATGCCTATTGGAAGCCAACCTCGTCCTGGGACCTCATAACAGTACGGAGACTATATCTCCCACAATATTTACAGAAAATATTGCAAATTACTACACAAACCCCAGAAAAGACACGTTGTGCCAGTGAGTGGTGCATCCCGCTTCTTATCAGATTTACAGATTCAGGAAAAAGGTTCACCTCATGGGAAAAAGCACCAGAATGGGGAATGAGGCTGAGGACATGCGATGGCATGACTTGGGGATGCCAGGACCCTGGACTCACCTTTAAAATCAAATTACTTAAAGAAATCCCCACCCAATATAAGGCATCTATAGGTCCCAACACTCAGCTTCATCGCTCATCAAGCCCATTGAACCCCTTACCTTCTAAAAACAGCGCCTTAAATACCCCTACGCCTTTTATAGATTTCAGCACAATTTTTCAGCCTACCATACCCCCTGGTCTTAAGTCTTCAGCTGAATTACTGTGGAGCATTCTTAATGCATCTGCCTCCACTCTTTTGACAGCTAAAAAGAAAAACAATGACACCAATGACTTGGAATGTTGGCTGTGTTTTTCTGCTAGTCCCCCTGTTTACTAAGGAAGAGCTCTTTTTGGCAATCCTATAATTCTTGCACAGCCAACCCAGGAACTAATCCAAGGCTTACAGCTGACCCTCACGGAGGTTGTTGGTATTGGATCCTGCATATTGGGTCCACATATGATTCCTCCAGCTGAGCTTATATATATTTGTAATGATACCTTTATTATAAACTCCTCTACAACAGGATATTTGTTAGCCCCTAACAATACGTATTTTGCCTGCTCTGAAGGACTTACTCGTCTTATAGCTATAGAAGATTTTAGAAAGAATAGAGATTACTGTGTAATAGTACAGTTACTCCCAAATTTCTCCATCTATTCACCCAACGAGCTTTTAAATTTTTGGGAAGAAAGATCAGCCCCTCATCTCAGAAGTAAAAGAGAACCTATTACTGCCCTTACCTTGTCTGTGCTATTGGGGCTCGGAGCTGTTGGTACAGGCACAGGGATAGCCTCTATAGTTGTTTCTAAAGAAAATACCCAACAGCTTCATGCCCTAAATGCAGCCATAAGTCAGGATTTGGAAGATTTGAAAACAGGAATGGAGCATTTAGCAGAATCTTTGAGCTCTCTGGCAGAAGTTGTCCTCCAAAATCGACGAGGATTAGACTTACTTTTTCTACAGCAAGGAGGCTTATGCGCGGCTTTAAGGGAAAAATGCTGCGTATATGTAGATAGAACAGGACTTGTTAAGGATAGCTTAGAAAAAATTACAGCTAGCCTAGAAAAGCGAAAAAGAGAAAGGGAAAAACAAGAATCTTGGTATCAAAATTGGTTCTCCACATCTCCCTGGCTATCAACTCTTTTACCCTCCCTCTTGGGCCCCCTTGTGGGACTTCTCCTCCTAATTTCTTTTGGCCCTTGGGCTTTTCAGCGCCTTACGCGATTTATAAAAAATCAAATTGATTCTGCCTTTTCCAAAAACTCAATCTCGGTGCATTATCATCGCTTAGAGGCTCAGGATGACCCTGTAGGGTCCGAAACAAGCACTCCCGAAAGAGGACTCCAGTTTCATACACTTCTTGGCTGATAAACCCCAAGCGGCTAGAGAGCATCCAATGACAGGATTATTATGGAGCTTACCCTGGGTGGCACAACATACAGAGTCCGTCGAGGCCGGCTCAACAAAGCATGTTGCCAGGAGTAAGGGTCCCTCCATATAGCCTAAGACAGGGTGTTCTCTCCACCTATAGAGACCTTGTTCTTTAAAGGAAAGGGGGAATTGTCAGAGACCAAGGAGTTAAACGGAACAAAGCAAAGACCCTCTAGCCTTGAGCAAATCGCATCTGGTTGAGTCATCAGCACAAAATACTTCTCGGAATAACCGCAGGTTGTTGCTTGGGTTAGCACAATGGCCAAAAGAACAGCCTGACCCACCCCTAACCTTGAGACTTCTCCTTCTTGTTATCACAAAAACTCTCCATCCCCCCCCTCTATACTCCCTTCCTTACACTCAGGGTATATAAACCCTGCTTTACTTTTAATAAATGAGACCTTGACGCGACTCAGATTGTCTCTGTCTTTCTTTATGCGCCTGGTCTCCTTCCTCTCTTTCCCCCATTAGTTTTCTTCTTTTAGGAGGTGCCTCTTCGAGCTGCATGAATAGCTAAACCCGCGGGACGGGGGATAAGGTTTTGGGTTAGCGTTAGGGTTCGGGGTTAGAGTTAGAGTTAGGGTTAGAGTTAGGTTTAGGGTTAGGGTTAAGGTAAGGGTAAGGGTTAGGGTTAGGGTTAGGGTTAAGGTTAGGGTTAGGTTTAGGGTTAGGGTTAGGGTAAGGGTAAGGGTTAGGGTTAGGATTAGGATTAGGGTTAGGTTTAGGGTTAGGGTAAGGGTAAGTGTTAGGGTTAGGTTTAGGATTAGGGTTAGGTTTAGGGTTAGGGTAAGGGTAAGAGTTAGGGTTAGGGTTAGGGTAAGGTTTAGGGTTAGGGTGAGGGTTAGGGTAGGGGTTAGCGTAAGTGTTAGGGTTAGTGTTAGGGTTAGGATAAGGGTAAGGGTTAGGGTTAGGGTTAGGGTTAGGGGTTAGGGCTAGGGTTAGGGTTAGGGTTAGGTTTAGGGGTTAGGGGTAGTCTTAGGGTTAGGGTAAGGGTTAGGGTTAGGGGTTAGGGTTAGTGTTAGGGTTAGGTTAAGGGTTAGGGTTAGGGTTAGGGTTAGGATAAGGGTTAGTGTTAGGGTTAGGGTTAGACTTAGGGTAAGGGTAAGGGTAAGGTTTAGGGTTAAGTTTAGGTTTAGGGTTAGGGTTAGTGTTAGGGTTAGTGTTAGGGTAAGGGTAAGGGTTACGGTTCGGATTAGGGTAAGGCTTAGGGTTAGGGTTAAGGTTAGGGTTAGGGTTATGTTTAGGCTTATGGTTAGGGTTAGGATTAGGGTTAGGGTAAGGGTATGTGTTAGGGATAGGGTTAGGGTTAAGATTAGGGTAAGGGTTAGGGTTAGGGTTAGGGTTATGTTTAGGGTAAGGTTTAGGGTTAGGTTTAGGGTAAGGGTAAGGTTTAGGGTTAGGGTTAGGGTTAGGGATAGGTTTAGGATTAGGGTAAGGGTAAGGTTTAGGGTTAGGTTTAGGTTTAGGTTTAGGGTTAGGTTTAGGATTAGGGTAAGGGTAAGGGTTAGGGTTAGGGTTGGGGTTAGGGTTAGGTTAAGGGTTAGGGTTAGGGTTAGGTTTATGATTAGGGTAAGGGTAAGTCTTAGGGTTAGGGTTAGGTTTAGTGTTTGGGTAAGGGTAAGGTTTGGGGTTAGGGTTAGGGTTCAGGGTTAGGGTTAGGGCTAGGGTTAGAGTTAGGTTTAGGGTTAGGGTTAGGGTAAGGATAAGGGTTAGGGTTAGGGTTAGGGTTAGTGATAGGTTTAGGGTTAGGGTTAGGGTAAGGGTAAGGGTTAGGGTTAGGGTTAGGGTTAGTGATAGGTTTAGGGTTAGGGTTAGGGTAAGGGTAAAGGTGAGGGATAGGGTTAGCGT
The DNA here is from genome assembly GCF_031878675.1 of Megascapheus bottae. Classification (NCBI taxonomy): domain Eukaryota; kingdom Metazoa; phylum Chordata; class Mammalia; order Rodentia; family Geomyidae; genus Megascapheus; species Megascapheus bottae. Next base: position 31,361 of record NW_028327754.1, on the reverse strand, counting down.
TAGGGTTAAGGTTAGGGTTAGGGTTAGGGTTAGGGTTAGGGTTAGGGGAAGGGGAAAGGTTAGGTTTAGGGTTAGGATTAGGGTTAGTTTTAGCGTTAGGGTTAAGGATAGGGTTAGGGTTATGTTTAGGCTTACGGTTAGGGTTAGGGTTAGGGTTAGTGTAAGGGTATGTGTTAGGGTTCGGGTTAGGATAAGGGTAAGGGTTAGGGTTAGGGTTAGGGTTAGGGGTTAGGGCTAGGGTTAGTGTTAGGGTTACGGTTATTGGTTAGGGGTAGTCTTAGGGTTAGGGTAAGGGTTACGGTGAGGGATAGGGTTAGCGTTAGGGTTAAGGTTAGGGTTAGGTTTAGGGTAAGGGTAAGGGTTAGGGTTAGGGTTAGGATTAGGGTTAGGTTTAGGGTTAGGGTAAGGGTAAGTGTTAGGGTTAGGTTTAGGATTAGGGTTAGGTATAGGGTTAGGGTTGGGGTAAGGGTAAGGGTGAGGGATAGGGTTAGCGTTAGGGTTAAGGTTAGGGTTAGGGTTAGGGTTAGGGTTAGGGTAAGGATAAGGGTTAGGGTTAGGGTTAGGATTAGGGTTAGGGTTAGGGTTAGGGTAAGGGTAAGTGTTAGGGTTAGGTTTAGGATTAGGGTTAGATTTAGGGTTACGGTAAGGGTAAGAGGTATGGTTAGGGTTAGGGTAAGGTTTAGGGTTAGGGTGAGGGTTAGGGTAGGGGTTAGCATAAGTATTAGGGTTAGGGTTAGGGTTAGGATAAGGGTTAGGGTTAGGGTTAGGGTTAGGGGTTAGGGGTAGTCTTAGGGTTAGGGTATGGGTTAGGGTGAGGGGTTAGGGTTAGTGTTAGGGTTAGGTTAAGGGTTAGGGTTAGGGTTAGGGTTAGGATAAGGGTTAGGGTTAGGGTTAGGGTTAGAGTTAGGGTAAGGGTAAGTTTTAGGCTTAGGGTTAGGATTTCGGGTAGGGTAAGGTTTAGTTTTAGGTTTAGCGTTGGGGTCAAATTTAGGGTTAGGGTTAGGGTAAGGGTAAGGGTTAGGGTTAGGGTTTGGGTAAGTTTTAGGGTTAGGGTTAGGGTTAGGGTAAGGGTAAGGGTAAGGGTTAGGGTTAAGGTTAGGTTTAGGTTTAGGGTTAGTGTTAGGGTTAGGGTTACGGTAAGGGTAAGGGTTGGGGTTAGGATTAGGGTAAGGTTTAGGGTTAGGGTTACGGTTAGGGTTAGGGTAAGGGTATGTGTTAGGGTTAGGTTTATCGTTAAGGTTAGGGTTAGGGTTAGCGTTTGGGTACGAGTAAGGGTTAGGGTTAGGGTTAGGGTTAAGATAAGGGTAAGCGTAAGGGTTAGGGTTAGGGTTAGGGTTAGGGTTAGGGTTAGGGTTCCGGTAAGGTTTAGGGTTAGGTTTACAGTAAGGGTAAGGTTTAGGGTTAGGGTTAACGTTAGGGTTAGGGTAAGGGTAAGGGTTAGGGTTAGGTTTAGGGTTAGGGTTAGGTTTAGAATTAGGGCAAGGATAAGGGTTAGGGTTAGGGTTAGGGTTAGGGTAAGGGTTAGGGTTAGGGTAAGGGTAAGTGTTGGGGTTACGGTTAGGGTTAGGTTTAGTGTTAGGATAAGGGTAACGTTTAGGGTTAGGGTTAGGGTTAGGGTTCGGGGTTAGGGTTAGGGTTAGGGTTAGGGTTAGGGTAAGGGTAAGGGTTAGGGTTAGGGTTAGGATTAGTGTTCGGTTTAGGGTTAGGGTTAGGGTAAGTGTTAGGTCTAGGGTTAGGGTAAGGGTTAGGGTTAGGGTTAGTGTTAGGTTTAGGGTTAGGTTTAGGGTTGGGTTTAAGGTTAGGGTTACGGTTAGGGTAAAGGTACGGGTTAGGGTTCGGGTTAGGGTTTGCCTTACGGTAAGGGTAAGTGTTAGATTTAGGGTTAGGGTTGAGGTAAGAGTAAGGTTTAGGGTTAGGGTTAAGGTTAGGTTTAGGGTAAGGGTTAGGGTTAGGGTTAGGGTAAGGGTAAGGTTTAGTGTTAGGGTTAGGGTTAGTGTTAGGGTAAGGGTAAGGGTTAGGGTTAGGGTTAGGGTTAGGGTTAGGATTAGGCTTAGGTTTAGGGTTAGGGTAAGGGTAAGGGTTAGGGTTAGGTTTAGGGTTAGGGTAAGAGTGAGGGTTAGGGTTAGGGTAGGGGTTAGGGTAATTTTTATGTTTAGGGTTAGAGTCAGGAGAAGGGTAAGGGTTAGGGTTAGGGTTAGATTTAGGGGTTAGGGTTAGGGTTAGGGTTAGTGTTAGTGTTAGGTTTAGGGTAAGGGTTAGGGTTAGGGATTACGGTAAGTGTTAGGGTTAATTTAAGGGTTAGGGTTAGGGTTAGGGTAAGGATTATTTTAGGGTTAGGGTTAGAGTCAGGGTAAGGGTAAGTTTTAGGGTTAGGGTTAGTGTTAGGATTGGGGTTCGGGTTAGGGTTAGGTTTGGCATTAGGGTTAAGGTTAGGGGTAGGGTTAGGGTAGGGTTTGGGTAAGTGTTAGTGTTAAGGTTAGGGTTAGGGTTAGGTTTAGGGTTAGGTTTACGGTAAGGGGTAAGGGTTAGGGTTACGGTTAGGGTTTGCATTAGGTGTAGGGTTTGGGTTAGGGTAAGGGTAAGGGTTAGGGTTAGGGTTAGGTTTAGGTTAGGTTTAGGTTAAGGGTTAGGGTTAGGTTTACCGTTGGAGTTTAGGTTAGGGTTAGGGTTAGGATAAGGGTAAGGTTTAGGGTTAGGGTTAGGTTTAGGGTAAGGGTTAGGTTTAGGTTTAGGGTAAGGGTAAGTTTTAGGGTTAGGTTTAGGTTTAGGGTAACGGAAAGTGTTAGGGTTATGGTTAGGGTTAGGTTAGGGTTAGGGTTAGGGTAAGTGTAAGGTTTAGGGTTAGGTTTAGGGTAAGGGTTAGGGTTAGGTTTAGGCTAAGGGTAAGTTTTACGGTTAGGGTTAGGGTTAGGGTAAGGGTTAGGGTTAGGGTTATGGTTAGGGTTAGGTTTAGGTTAAGGGTTAGGGTTAGGTTTAGGGTAAGGGTAAGTTTTAGGGTTAGGTTTAGGGTTAGGTTTAGGTTTAGGGTAACGGAAAGTGTTAGGGTTAGGGTTAGGGTTACTCTACGGGTTAAGGTTAGGGTTAGGGTAAGGGTAAGAGTTTGGTTTAGAGTTTGGTTTTGGGTAAGGCTTAGGGTTAGGTTTAGGGGTAAGGTTACGGTTAGGGTTAGGGTAAGGGTAAGGGTTAGGGTTAGGGTTAGGGTTAGGGTAAGGGTAAATGTTAGGGTTAGGTTTAGGGTTATGTTTACAATTAGGGTAAGGCTAAGGGTTAGGGTTAGAGTTAGGTTTAGGAAAAGTGATAGGGTTATGTTTAGGGTTACGGTTAGGGTAAGGGTAAGTGTTAGGGGTAGGGTTAGAGTTAGGGTTAGGTTTAGGGTTAGGGTTAGGATAAGGGTAAGGGTTAGGTTTACGGTTAGGGTTACGGGTTAGGGCTAGGGTTAGGGTTAGGTTTAGGTTTAGGGTTAGGGTACAGGTAATGGTTAGGGTTAGGGTTAGGGTTAGTGTTAGGTTTAGGCTTAGGGTTAGGGTAAGGGTAAGGGTTAGGGATAGGGTTAGGTTTAGGGTTAAGGTTAAGGTTAGGGTTAGGGTTAGGGTAAGTGTAAGGCTTACCGTTAGGTTTAGGGTTAGGTTTAGGGTAAGGGTAAATGTAAAGGGTTAGGGTTAAGTTTAGGTTTAGGGTTAGGGTTAGGGTTAGGGTTAAGGTAAGTTTAAGTGTTAGGGTTAGGATTAGGGTAAGCGTTAGGGTTCGGGTTCGGGTTAGGGTTATGTTTAGGGTTATGGTTAGGGTTAAGGTTAGGGTTAGGGTAAGGGTATGTGTTAGGGTTAGGGTTAGGGTTAAGATTAGGGTTAGGGTTAGCGTTAGGGTAAGGGTAAGGGTTAGGGTTAGGATTAGGGGTAAGATAAGGGTAAGGGTTAGGGTTAGGGTTAAGGTTATGGTTAGGGTAAGGTTTAGGGTTAGAGTTAGGGTAGGGTAATGGTTAGGTTTAGGCTAACGGTAAGTGTTAGGGTTAGGGTTAGCGTTAGGGTTAGGGTTAGGGTAAGGATAAAGGTTAGTGTTAGGGTTAGGGTTAGGTTTAGGGTTGTGTTTAAGGTTAGGGTTACGGTTAGGGTAAGGGTAAGGGTTAGGGTTAGGGTTAGGGTTAGGGTTATTGTTAGGGTAAGGGTAAGTGTTAGGGTTAGGGTTAGGGTTAAGGTAAGAGTAAGGGTTAGGGTTACTGTTAAGGTTAGGCTTAGGGTAAGGGTTAGGGTTAGGGTTAGGGTAAGGGTAAGTTTTAGGGTTACGGTTAGGTTTAGGGGTAGGGTAAGGGTAAGGGTTAGGGTTAGGGTTAGGATTAAGGTTAGGTTTAGGGTTAGTGTAAGGGTAAGGGTTAGGGTTAGGTTTAGGATCAGGGTTAGGTTTAGGGTTAGGGTTAGGGGTAGGATAAGGTTTAGGGTTAGGGTTAGGGTTAGGGTAGGTGTTAGGGTAAATGTAAGAGTTAGGTTAAGGGTTAGGGTTAGGGTTAGGGTAAGGGTAAGTTTTAGCGGTAGGGTTAGAGTTAGAGTTAGGGTTAGGTTTAGCGTTGGGTTTAAGGTTAGGGTTAGTGTTAGGGTAAGAGTAAGGGCTAGGGTTAGGGTTAGGGTTTAGGTAAGTGTTAGTGTTAGGGTTCGGATTAGGTTTAGGGATAGGGTTAGGGTAAGGGTAAGGTTTAGGGTTAGGGTTACGGTTAGGTGTTAGGGTTAGGGTTAGGGTTAGGGTTAGGTTTAGGGTTAGGGTTAGTTTATGGCTAAGGGTTAGGGTTAGGGTTAGGGTTCGAGTTAGGTTTAGAGTTGTTGTTAGGGTAAAGGTAAGGGGTAGGTTTAGGGTTAGGGTTAGGTTAACGGTTAGGGTAAGGGTTAGGGTTGGGGTTAGGGTTAGGGTAAGGGTAAGGGTTAAGGTTAGGGTTAGAGTTAGGGTAAGGGTAAGGGTTAGGGTTAGATTTAGGGTTAGCTTAAGGGTTAGGGTTATGGTTAGGGGTAGGGTTAGGGTAAGGATAAGTGTTAGGATTAGGGTTAGGGTTAGGGTTAGGGTTAGGATAAGGGTAAGGGCTAGGGTTAGGGTTAGTGTTAGGCTTACGAGTTAGGTTTGGGGTTACGGTTAGGGTTAGGGTTAGGGTTAGGGTTAGGGTAAGGATATGCATTAGGGTTAGGGTTACGGTTAGAGTTAGTGTTAGTTTTGGGGTTAGGGTTAGGATAAGGGCAATTGTTAGGGTTAGGGTTAGGGTTAAGGTTAGGGTTAGGGTTAGTATTTTGGTTAGGTTTAGGGTTAGGTTTTGGATAAGGGTAAGGGTAAGGGTTAGGTTTAGGGTTAAATTTAGGGTTAGGGTTAGGGATAAGGTTAGGTTAAGGGTTAGAGTTAGGCTTAGGGTTAGGTTAAGTGTAAGGGTTAGTGTTCGCTTAGGGTTAGGGTTAGGGTAAGCGTTAGGTTTAGGGTTAGGGTAAGGGTTAGGGTTAGGGTAAGGGTTAGGTTTAGGGTTAGGGTTAGGGAAGGGTAAGGGTTAGGGTTAGGGTTAGGGTTAGGCTTAGGTTTAGGGTTAGGGTTAGGGTAAGGGTAAGGGTTAGGGTCAAGGTTAGGGTTAGGGTTAGGGTTAGAGTTAGGGTTAGGTTTAGGGTAAGGGTAAGGTGTAGGATTAGTGTTAGTGTTAATGTGAGGGTTAGGGTTAGGGTTAGGGTTAGGGTTAGGGTTAGGGTAATGTAAGGGTTAGGGTTAGGGTAAAGGTAAGGGTAAGGTTTAGGGTAAGGGTTAGGGTTAGGGTTAGGTTTAGGGTTAGGGTAAAGGTAAGTGTTAGGGTTAGGGTTAGGTTTCGGGGTTAAGGTTAGGGTTAGGGTTAGAGTTAAGTTTAGGGTTGGGGTTAGGGTAATGTAAGGGTTAGGGTTAGGGTTAGGGTTAGGGTTATGGTTAGGGTTAGAGTTAAGTTTAGGGTAGGGTTATGGTAAGGTAAGGGTTAGGGTTAGGGTTAGGGTTACCGTTAAGGTTAGGGTTAGGTTTAGGGTTAGGGTAAGGGTTAGGGTTAGGGTTAGGGTAAGGGATAAGGTAAGGGTTAGGGTTAGGATTAGAGTTAGGGTTAGGTTTAGGGTAAGGGTAAGGTGTACGGTTAGTGCTAGGGTTAAGGTGAGGGTTAGGGTTAGCGTTAGGGTAATGGTAAGGGTTAAGGTTAGGGTTAAGGTAAGGGTAAGGGTTAGGGTTAGTGTTAGGGTTATGGTTAGGGTAAGGGTTAGGGTTAGGTTTAGTGTAAGGGTAAGGTTTCGGGTTAGGGTTGGGGTTATTGTTAGGGTCAGTTTTAGGGTAAGGGTAAGTTTTAGGATTCGGTGAGGGTTAGGTTTAGGGTAAGTGTTAGGGTTAGGTTTAGGGTTAGGGTTATGGTTAGGGTTAGGGTAAGGATAAGGGTTAGCGTTAAGGTAGGGTTAGGGTTAGCGTTAGGGTTAGGGTTAAGGTTAGGGTTAGGGTGAGGGTAAGGGTAAGGGTTAGGGTTAGGTTTAATGTAAGGGTAAGGTTTCGGGTTAGGGTTGGAGTTATGGTTAGGGTTAGGGTAAGGATAAGGGTTAGAGTTAAGGTAGGGTTAGGGTTAGCGTTAGGGTTAGGGTTAAGGTTAGGGTTAGGGTTAGGGTAAGGGTAAGTGTTAGGGTTAGGGTTAGTGTTAGTTTTAGGGTTAGGATAAGGGTAAGGGTTAGGGATAGGGTTAGTTGTAGGATTACGGATTAGGGTTAGGGTTAGGGTTAGGTTTAGGGTTAGGGTTAGGGTAAGGGTAAGGGTTAGGGATAGGGTTAGGGTTAGGGTTAAAGTTAGGGTTAGGGTTAGGGTTAGGGTTAGGTTTACGGTTAGGGTGTTGTAAGGGTAAGGGTTAGGGTTAGGGTTAGGGTTAGCGTTAGGGTTAAGGTTAGGGTTAGGGTTCTGGTTAGGTAAGGGTTAGGTTAGGGTTAGGGGTTAGGGTTCGTTTTAGGGTTAGGGTAAGGGTTAGGGTTAGGGTTTAGGGTTAGGGTTAGGGTTAGGTTAAGGGTTAGGATTAGGGTTAGGGTTAGGGTTAGGATAAGGTTTAAGGTTAGGGTTAGGGTTAGAGTTAGGGTAAGGGTATATTTTAGGGTTAGGGTTAGGGTTAGGGTTAGGGTTAGTTTAAGGGTTAGGGTTAGGTTTAGGGTTATGTTTAGGGTTAGGGATAGTGTAAGGGTAAGTGTTAGGGTTAGAGTTAGGGTTCGCGTTAGGTTTAGGGTTTGGGTTAGGGTAAGGGTAAAGGTTAGGGTTAGGGTTAGGGTTATGTTTACGGTTAGGGTAAGGGTAAGGGTTAGGTTTAGGTTTAGGGTTAGAGAAAGGGCAAGATTAGGGTTAGGGTTAGGATTAGGTTAAGGTTTAGGGTTAGGGTTAGGGTTAGGGTAAGGGTTAGGTTTAGGGTTAGGGTTAGTATTATGGTTAGGGTTAGGGTAAGGTCAAGTGTTAGGGTTAGGGTTAGGGTTATGGTTAGTGTTAGGTTTTATGGTTAGGATTAGGTTTAGGGTTAGGGTTAGGGTAAGGATAAGAGTTAGGTTTAGGGATAGGGTTAGGGCTAAGATTAGGTTTACGGTTATGGTTAGATTAAGGGTTAGGTTTAGGTTTAGGGTTATAGCTAAAGTAGGGTTATTGTTAGGGTAAGGGTAAGGGTTAGGGTTAGAGTGAGGGTTAGGGTTAGGGTAAGTGTTAGGGTTAGGTTTAGGGTTAGGGTTAGGGTAAGGATAAGGGTTAGGGTTAAGGTAGGGTTAGGGTTAGCGTTAAGTTTAGGGTTGGGGTTAGGGTAAGGGTAAGGGTTAGGGTTAGGTTTAGGGTTAGGGTTAGGGTAAGGGTAAGGGTTAGGTTTAGGGTTAGGGTTAGTTTTAGGGTTAGCGTTAGGGTTAGGGTAAGGGTAAGGGTTAGGGTTAAAGTTAGGGTTAGGTTTAGGGTTAGGGTTAGGATTAGGGTAAGGGTAAGTTTTAGGGTTAGGATTAGGGTTAGAGTTAGGGTAAGGGTTAGGGTTAGGATTATGGTTAGGGTGAGGGTAAGGGTAAGGGTTAGGGTTAGGATTAGGGTTAGGGTAAGAGTTACGTTTAGGGTTAAGTTTAGGGTTACGTTTAGGTTTAGGGTTACGATAGGGTTAGGATTAGGGTTAGGCTAAGGGTATGTGTTAGGGTTAGTGTTAGGGTTAGGCTTAGGGTTAGGGTTAGTGTTAGGGTAAGGGTAAGGTTTAGGGTTAGGTTAAGGATTAGGGTAAGGGTAAGGTTTAGGGTTAGGATTAGAGTTAGGGTTAGGGTAAGGGTAAGGGTAAGGGTAAGGGTTAGGTTTAGGGTTGGGGTTAAGGTTAGGGTTAGGGTTAGGGTGAGGGTAAGTGTAAGGCGTAGGGTTTGTGTTAGTGTTAGGGTAAGGGTTAGGGTTAGGTGTAGGGTTAGGGTTTCGGTTAGGTTTAGGGTTACGGTAGGGTTAATGTTAGGGTTAGGGTAAGGGTATGTGTTAGGGTTAGTGTTAGGGTTAGGCTTAGGGTTAGGGTTAGCGTTAGGGTAAGGGTTAGAGTTAGTGTTAGGGTTAGGGTTAAGGTAAGGTAAGGGTTAGGGTTAGGATTACGGTTAGGTTTAGGGTAACGGTTATAGTTAGGTTTAGGTTAAGCGTAAGGTATAGGTTCAGGGTTAGGGTTAGGGTTAGTGTTAGGGTAAGAGTAGGGGTTAGGGTTAGGGTTAGGGTTAGGGTTTAGGGTTAGGGTAAGGGTAAGGGTTAGGGTTAGCGTTAGGGTAGTGGATAGGGTAAGGGTAAGTGTTAGGGTTAGTGTTAGAATAAGGGTAAGGGTTAGGGTTAGGGTTCAGGTTAGGGTTAGGTTTAGGGTTAGGTTTAGGGTGTGAGTTAGGGTTAGGGTAAGGGTATGGGTTAGGGGTAGGGTTAGGGTTAGGTTTAGTGTTTAGGTTTAGGATTAGGGTTAGGGTAAGGGCAACTGTAAGGATTAGGGTTAGGTTTAAGATTAGGGTTAGGGTTAGCGTTTTGGTTAGGTTTAGGGTTAGGGTTTGGATAAGGGTAAGGTTTAGGGTTAGGTTTAGGGTTAGGGTTAGGGCTAGGGTTAAGGTTAGGGTTAGGGTAAGGGTTAGAGTTAGGCTTAGGGTTAGGTTTAGGGTAAGGGTTAGGGTTAAGGTTAGGGTTAGGGTTAGGGTTAGGTTAAGCGTTAGGGTTAGGGGTTAGGTTTAGTGTTAGGGTTAGGGTTAGGGGGGTAAGTGTTAGGGTTAGGGTTAGGGTTAGGGTAAGGGTTAGGGTTAGGGTTACTGTTAGGGTTAGTTTTAGGGTTAGGGTTACTGTTAGGGTAAGTTTTAGGGTTAGGGTTAGGGTTAGGGTTAGGGTAAGGTTTAGGTTTAGGTTCAGGGATAGGGTAAGGGTAAGGGTTACGGTTAGGTTTAGGCTTAGGTTTAGCGTAAGGGTTAGGGTAAGGGTAAGGGTTAGGGTTAAGGTTAGGTTTAGGGTTAGTTTTAGGATTAGGGTTAGGGTTATGGTAAGGTAAGGGTTAGGGTTAGGATTAGGTTTAAGGTTAGGGTTAGGGTTAGTTTTAGGGTTAGGGTTAGGGTTAAGGTAAGGGTAAGAATTAGGGTTAGGATTAGGGTTAGGGTTGGGGTAAGGGTTAAGGTTAGGGTTAGGTTTGAGTTAGGGTAAGGGCAAGTTTTAGAGTTAGGGTTAGAGATAGGGTAAGGGTTAGGGTTATGGTAAGGGTAAGGGTAAGGGTTAGGGTTAGGGTTAGGGTAAGTCTTAGGGTTAGAATTAGGGTTAGGGTTAGGGTAAGGGTAAGGGTTAGGGTTAGGGTTAGGGTTAGGTTTAGGGTTAGGGTTAGGGTTAGACTTAGGTTTAGCGTTAGGTTTAGGGTTAGGGTAAGGGCAAGGGTTAGGGTTAGGTTTAGGGTTAAATTTAGGGTTGGGGTTAGGGTTAGGGTTAGGGTTAGGTTTAGGGTTAGGGTTAGGGTAGGGGTAAGGGTTAGGGTTACTGTTAAAGTTAGGGTTAGGGTAGAGTTAGCGTTAGTGTAAGGGTAAGGGTTAGGGTTAGGGTTAAGGTAAGGGTAAGGGTAAGGGTTAGGGTTAGGGTTATGGTTAGGGTAAGGGTTAGGGTTAGGTTTAGTGTAAGGGTAAGGTTTAGGGATAGGGTTGGGGTTAGGGTTAGGGTTAGGGTAAGGGTAAGGGTTACGGTTAGGGTTAGGGTTAGCGTTAGGGTTAAGGTTAGGGTTAGGTTTAGAGTTAGGGTAAGGTTTAGGTTAAGGTTAGGGTAAGGGTTAGGGTTAGGGTTCGGTTTAGGTTTAGAGTTATGTTAGGGTAATGGTAAGGGTTAGGTTTAGGGTTAGGGTTAGGGTTAGGATAAGGGTTAGTGTTAGGGGTTAGGGTTTAGAGTTAGGATTAGGTTTATGTTAATGATTAGGGTTAGGCTAAGGTTAAGTGTTAGGGTCGTGGTTAGCGTTAGGGTTAGGGTTAGGGTAAGGGTTAGGTTTAGGGTTGGTTTAAGGTTAAGGTTACGGTTATGGTAAGTGTAAGGGTTAGGGTTAGGGGTAGTGTTAGGGTCAGGGTTAGCGTTAGGGTAAGGGTTAGGTTAGGGTTAGGGTCAAGGTAAGGGTAAGGGTTACGTTTAGGGTTAGGGTTAGGTTTAGTGTAAGGGTTAGAGTTAGGTTTAGGTTAAGGGTAAGGTTCAGTTTTAGGGTTAGGGTTAGGGTTAGGTTTAGGGCAAGGGTAAGGGTTAGGGTTAGGGTTAGGTTTAGGGTTAGGGTAAGGGTAAGGGTTAGGGTTAGGGTTAGGGTAAGTGTTAGGGTTAGGGTTAGGTTTAGGGTTAGGGTTAGGGTTAGGGTAAGGGTTAGTGTTATGGTTAAGGTTAGGGTTAGTGTTAGGTTTAGGGTTAGGGTTAGGGTAAGGGCAATTGTTAGGGTTAGAGTTAGAGTTAACTTTAGGGTTAGGGTTAGGGTTAGGGTTAGCTTTAGGTTTAGGGTTAGGGTAAGGGTAAGGGTTAGGGTTAGGGTTAAGGTTAGGGTTAGGGTTAGGGTTAGGGTTAGGGTTAGGGTAAGGGGTAGGGTTAGGTTAAGTGATAGGTTTAGGGTTAGGGTTGGGTTAGAGTTAGGGGTTAGGGAAAGGGTAAGGTTTAGGGTTAGGGTTAGGGTTAGGTTTAGGTTAGGGTTAGGGAAAGGGTAAGGTTTAGGGTTAGGGTTAGGGTTAGGTTTAGGGTTAGGGTTAGGGTAACGGTAAGGGTTTGGATTAAGATTAGGGTTAGGGTTGGTTTTAGGATTAGGGTTTGGGTTAGGGTAATTGTAAGGGTTAGGGTTAGGATTAGTGTTAGTGTTAGGGTAAGGGTTATGGTTAGGGTTACGGTTAAGGTTTGGTTTAGGTTTAGTTTTAGGGTTAGGTTTAGGGTAAGGGTAAGAGTTAGGGTTAGGTTTAGGGTTAGGGTTACGGTAAGGGTGAGGGTTAGGGTTAGGGTTATGGTTAGGGTAAGTGTTAGGTTTAGGTTTAGGGTTAGGATAAGGGTAAGGGTTAGGGTTTGGGGTTAAGGTTAGGGTTAGGGTTAGGGTTAAGGTAAGAGTAAGGGTTAGGGTTAGGGTTAGGGTTAGGGTGAGGTTTAGGGTAAGGGTTAGGGTTAGGGTTAGGGTTAGGGTATGGGTAAGGTTTAGGGTTAGGGTTAGTGTTAGGGTTAGCTTAAGGGTAAGGTTTAGGGTTATGGTTAGTGTTAGGATTAGGGTTAGGTTTAGGGTAAGGGTTATGGTTAGGGTTAGGTTTAGTGTGATTTTTAGGGTTAGGGTGAGGGTAAGGGTGAGGGTAAGCGTTAGAGTTAGTGTTAGGTTAAGGGTTAGGGTTAGCGTTAGGGTAATGGTAAAGGTTAGGGTTAGGGTTAGGATTAAGGTATGGGTAAGGATTAGGGTTAGGATTAGGTTTAGGGCAAGGTTAGGGTTAGGTTTAGGGTAAGGGTAAGGTTTAGGTTTAGGATTAGGGTTAGGGTTAGGGTTAGGGTAAGGGAAAGTTTTAGGGTTAGGGTTAGGATTAGGATTAGGATTAGGGTTAGGTTTAGGGTAAGGGTTAGGGTTAGGTTTAGGGTTGGGTTTGAGGTTAGGGTTAGGGTTAGGGTGAGGGTAAGGGTAAGTGTTAGGGTTAGGGTTTGGGTTAGGGTTAGGGTAAGGGTTAGGGTTAGTGATAGGGTTAGGGTTACTGTTAGGTTTAGGGTTACGGTTAGGGTTAGGGTTATGGTTAGGGTTAGATTTAGTGTTAGGGTTAGGGTAAGGCTAAGGGTTAGTTTTAGGGTTAGGTTTAGGGTAAGGGTTAGGGTTAGGGTTAGGGTTAGGGTATGGGTAAGGTTTAGGGTTAGGGTTAGTGTTAGGGTTAGGTTAAGGGTAAGGTTTTGGGTTATGGTTAGTGTTAGGATTAGGGTTAGGTTTAGGGTAAGGGTTAGGTTTAGGGTTAGGGTTAGTGTTAGGTTTAGGGTTAGGTTAAGGCCAATTGTTAGGGTTAGTGTTAGGGTTAGGGTTAGGGTTAGGGTAAGGGTAAGGGTTAGGTTTAGGGCTAGGATTAGTTTTAGGGTTAGGGTAAGGGTAAGGGTTAGGGTTAGGGTTAGGGTAAGGGTTAGATTTGGGTTAGGGTAGGGGATAGGTTAAGTGTAAGTGTTAGGGTTAGGGTTAGAATAAGGGTAAGGGTTAGGGTTAGGGTTAGGTTTAGGTTTAGGTTTAGGGTACGGGTATGGGTTAGGGTTAGTGTTAGGGTTCGGGTTAGTGGTAGGTTTAGGGTTAGGTTTATGGTTAGGGTTAGTGTAAGGATAACGGTTAGGTTTAAGGTTAGGGTTAGGGTTAGAGTTAGGTTTAAGGTTAGGCTTGGGGTTAGGGTAAGGGTAAGTTTTAGGGTTAGAGTTAGCTTTAGGGTTAGGATTAGGGTAAGGGTAAGGGTAAGGGTTAGGGTTAGGTTTAGGATTAGGGTTAGTGTTAGTTTTAGGGTTAGGGTAAGGGTAAATGTTAGGGTTAGGGATAGGGTTAGGGTTCGGAGTTAGGGTTAGGGTTAGGTTTAGAGTTAGGTTTAAGGTTAGGGTTAGGGTAAGTGTAATAGTTATGGTTAGGATTAGGGTTAGTTTTAGGTTTAGGGTTAGGGTTAGGGTAAGGGTAAGGGTTAGAGATAGAGTTAGGGTTAGGGTTAAGGTGAGGGTTCGGGTTAGGGTTAGGGTTAGGTTTAGGGTTAGGGTAAGGGTAAGGGTTAGGGTTAGGGTTAGGGTTAGGTTTAAGTTTAGGGTTAGGGTTAGGGTTAGGTTAATTGTTAGGGTTAGGGTTAGGGTTAGGGTTAGCGTTAGGGTTAGGGTAAGGGTTAGGGTTAGGGTTAAGGTAAGGGTAAGGGTTAGGGTTAGTGTTAGGGTTATGGTTAGGGTAAGGGTTAGGGTTAGGTTTAGTGTAAGAGTAAGGTTTAGGGTTAGGGTTGGGGTTAGAGTTAAGGTTAGGGTAAGGGTAAGGGTCAGGGTTAGGGTTAGGGATATGGTTAGGATTAGGGTAAGGGTAAGGGTTAGGGTTACTGTTAGCATTAGCGTTAGGGTAAGGGTTAGGGTTATGGTTAGGGTTAGAGTTAGGGTATGGTCAATGTCAGGGTTAGGAGTAGGGTTAGGGTTAGAATAAGGGTAAGGGTTAGGGTTAGGTTTAGGGTAAGGGTAAGGGTTAGTGTTATGGTTAGGGTTAGGGTTAGTGTTAGGTTTAGGGTTAGGGTTAGGGTAAGGGCAATTGTTAGGGTTAGAGTTAGGGTTAAGTTTAGGGTTAGGGTTAGGGTTAGGGTTAGCTTTAGGTTTAGGGTTAGGGTAAGGGTAAGGGTTAGGGTTTAGGTTAGGGTTAAGGTTACGGTTAGGTTTAGGGTTAGAGTTAGGGTAAGGGGTAGGGTTAGGGTAAGTGATAGGTTTAGGGTTAGGGTTAGGGTTAGAGTTAGGGTTAGGGAAAGGTAAGGTTTAGGGTTAGGGTTAGGGTTAGGTTTAGGGTTAGGGTTAGGGTTAGGGAATGGGTAAGTTTTAGGGTTAGGGTTAGGGTTAGGTTTAGGGTTAGGGTTAGGGTTACAGTTACGGTAAGGGTTTGGATTAAGGTTAGGGTTAGGGTTAGTTTTAGGATTAGGGTTTGGGTGAGGGTAAGGGTAAGGGTTAGGGTTAGGATTAGTGTTAGGGTTAGGGTAAGGGTTATGGTGAGGGTTAGGGTTAAGGTTTGGATTAGGTTTAGTTTTAGGGTTAGGTTTAGGGTAAGGGTAAGAGTTAGGGTTAGGATTAGGGTTAGGGTTAGGGTAAGGGTTAGGGTTAGGGTTAGGGTAAGTGTTAGGTTCAGGTTTAGGGTTAGGATAATGGTAAGGGTTAGGGTTTGGGGTTAAGGTTAGGGTTAGTGTTAGGGTTAAGGTAAGAGTAAGGGTTAGGTTTAGGGTTAGGGTTAGGTTTAGGGTAAGATTTAGGGTTAGGGTTAGGGTTAGTGTGATATTTAGGGTTAGGGTTAGGGTAAGTGTAAGTGTAAGGGTTAGAGTTAGTGTTAGGGTTAGGGTTAGCGTTAGGGTAATGGTAAAGGTTAGGGTTAGGGTTAGGGTTAAGGTATGGGTAAGGATTAGGGTTAGGGTTAGTGTTAGGGTAAGGTTAGGGTTAGGTTTAGGGTAAGGGTAAGTTTTAGGTTTAGGATTAGGGTTAGGGTTAGGGATAGGGTAAGGGTAAGGGTTAGGGTTAGGGTTAGGTTTAGGGTTAGGGTAAGGGTAAGGGTAAGGGTTAGAGATAGAGTTAGGGTTAGGGTTAAGGTGAGGGTTCGGGTTAGGGTTAGGGTTAGGTTTAGGGTTAGGGTAAGGGTAAGGGTTAGGGTTAGTTTTAGGGTTAGGGTTAAGTTTAGCGTTAGGGTTAGGGTTAGGTTAATGGTTAGGGTTAGGGTTAGGGTAAGGGTTAGGGTTAGCGTTAGGGTTAGGGTAAGGTTTAGGGTTAGGGTTAGGGTTAAGATAAGGGTAAGGGTTAGGGTTAGTGTTAGGGTTATGGTTAGGGTAAGGGATAGGGTTAGGTTTAGTGTAAGGGTAAGGTTTAGGGTTAGGGTTGGGGTTAGGATTAAGGTTAGGGTAAGGGTAAGGGTTAGGGTTAGGGTTAGGGTTATGGTTAGGATTAGGGTAAGGGTAAGGGTTAGGGTTAGTGTTAGCGTTAGCGTTAGGGTAAGGGTTAGGGTTATTGTTAGGGTTAGAGTTAGGGTATGCTTAAGTGTCAGGGTTAGGAGTAGGGTTAGGGTTAGAATAAGGGTAAGGGTTAGGGTTAGGGTTAGGATTACGGGTTAGGGTTAGGGTTAGAGTTAGGGTTAGGGTAAGTTTTAGGGTTAGGGTTAGCGTTACGGTTAGGGTAAAAGTTAGGGTTAAATTTAGCGTTGGGGTTAAGGTTAGTGTTAGGGTTAGGGTAAGGGTAAGTGTTAGGGTTAGGGTAGGGTTAGAGAAAGTGCTAGGGTTAGGATTAGGATTAGGGTTAGGGTAAGGGTAAGGTTTAGGGTTAGGGTTAGGGTTAGGTTTAGGGTTAGGGTTAGGGTAAGGGTAAGGGTTAGGATTAGGGTTAGGTTTAGGGAAAGGGTAAGGGTTAGGGTTAGTGTTAGGGTAAGGATTAGGGTTAGTGTTAGGGTTAGGGTAAATGTTAGGGTTAGCGTTAGGTTTAGTATTAAGGTTAGGGTTAGGATAAGGTTAAGGGTTAGGGTTAGGGTTAGGGTTATGTTTAGGGTTAGGGGTTATGGTTAGGGTTAGGTTTACGGTTAGGGTTAGAGTAAGGGTAAGAGTTAGGGTTAGGTATAGGGTTAGGGTTCGGATTAGGTTTAGGGTTAGGGTTAGATTAAGGGTTAGGGTTAGATTAAGGGTTAGGTTTAGGGTTAGGGTTATGGTTAAGGTTAGGGTTAGGAAAGGCTAAGGGTTAGGGTTAGGGTTAGGGTTATGGTTAGGGTTAGTGTAAGGATAAGGGTTAGGGTTAAGGTTAGGGTTAGGGTTAGAGTTAGGTTTAAGATTAGGGTTAGGGTTAGGGTAAGGGTAAGGGTTAGGGTTAGGTTTAGGGTTAGGTTTAAGGTAAGGGTAAGGGTAAGGGTTAGGGTTAGGTATAGGATTAGGGTTAGGGTTAGTTTTAGGGTTAGGGTAAGGGTAAGTGTTAGGGTTAGGGTTAGGGTTAGTGTTAGGATTAGGCTAAATGTTAGGGTTAGGGTTAGGGTTAGGGTTCGGGGTTAGGGTTAGGTTTAGGTTTAGAGTTAGGTTTAGGGTTAGGGTTAGGGTAAGTGTAATGGTTAGGGTTAGGGTTATGGTTAGTTTTAGGTTTAGGGTTAGGTTTAGGGTAAGGGTAAGGGTTAGAGATAGGGTTAGGGTTAGGGTTAAGGTGAGGGTTCGGGTTAGGGTTGGGTTTAGGGTTAGGGTTAGGGTTAGGGTAAGGGCAAGGATTAGGGTTAGGGTTAGGGTTAAGTTTAAGGTTAGGGTTAGGGTTAGGTTAAGGGTTAGGGTTAGGGTAAGGGTTAGGTTTAGGGTTAGCGTTAGGGTAAGGGTAAGGGTTAGGGTTAGGGTTAAGGTAAGGGTAAGGGTAAGGGTTAGTGTTAGGGTTATGGTTAGGGTAAGGGTTAGGGTTAGGTTTAGTATAAGGGTAAGGTTTAGGGGTAGGGTTGGGGTTAGGGTTAGGGTTAGGGTTAGGGTAAGGTTAAGGGTTACGGTTAGGGTTAGGGTTAGCGTTAGGGTTAAGGTTAGGGTTAGGTTTAGAGTAAGGGTAAGGTTTAGGTTAGGGTTAGGGTAATGGTTAGGGTTAGGGTTAGGGTTAGGATAAAGGTTAGGATAAGGGTTTGTGTTAGGGGATAGGGTTAGGGTTAGAGTTAGGATTAGGTTTAGGTTAATGATTAGGGTTAGGCTAAGGTTAAGTGTTAGGGTTGGGGTTAGCGTTAGGGTTAGGGTTAGTGTAAAGGTAAGGTTTAGGGATAGGGTAAGGATTAGGTTTAGGGTTGGGTTTAAGGTTAAGGTTACGGTTATGGTAAGTGTAAGGGTTAGGGTTAGGGGTAGGGTTAGGGTCAGGGTTAGCGTTAGGGTAAGGGTTAGGTTATTGTTAGGGTCAAGGTAAGGGTAAGGGTTACGTTTAGGGTTAGTGTAAGGGTTAGAGTTAGGTTTAGGTTAAGGGTAAGGTTTAGTTTTAGGGTTAGGGTTAGGGTTAGGGCAAGGGTAAGGGTTAGGGTTAGGGTTAGGTTTAGGGTTAGGGTAAGGGTAAGGGTTAGGGTTAGGGTTAGGGTAAGGGTTAGGGTTAGGTTTAGGGTTAGGGTTAGGGTAAGGGTAAGCGTTAGTGTTATGGTTAGGGTTAGGGTTAGTGTTAGGTTTAGGGTTAGGGTTAGGGTAAGGGCAATTGTTAGGTTTAGAGTTAGGGTTAAGTTTAGGGTTAGGGTTAGGATTAGGGTTAGCTTTAGGTTTAGGGTTAGGGTAAGGGTAAGGGTTAGGGTTAGGGTTAGGGTTAAGGTTAGGGTTAGGTTTAGGGTTAGGGTTAGGGTAAGGGTTAGGGTTAGGGTAAGTGATAGGTTTAGGTTTAGGGTTAGGGTTAGAGTTAGGGTTAGGGAAAGGGTAAGGTTTAGGGTTAGGGTTAGGGTAAGGTTTAGGGTTAGGGTTAGGGTTAGGTTTAGGGTTAGGGTTAGGGTTAGGGTAACGGTAAGATTTTGGATTAAGGTTAGGTTTAGGGTTAGTTTTAGGATTAGGGTTAGGGTTAGGATAAGGGTTAGGGTTAGGGTTAGAGTTAGGGTAAGGGTAAGTTTTAGGGTTAGGGTTAGGGTTAGGGTTAGGTTTACGGTTAGGGTAAGGGTAAGGGTTAGGGTTATAGGTTAGGGTTAGGATAAGGGTTAGGGTTAGGGTTAGGGTTCGAGTTAGGATAAGGGTAAGGGTTAGGGTCAGGGTTAGTGTTAGGATTAGGTTTACGGTTAGGGTAAGGGTAAGGGGTAGGGTTAGGATTAGGATTAGGGAAAGGGTAAGGGTTAGGGTTAGGGTTAGGGTTAGGGTTAGTATTAAGGTTATGGTTAAGGTAAGGGTAAGGGTTAGGTTTAGGGTTAGGTTATGGTTAGGGTTAGGGGTTATGGTTAGGGTTAGGTTTAGGTTTAGGGTAAGGATAAGAGTTAGGATTAGGGACAGGGTTAGGGATCGGATTAGGATTATGGTTAGGGTTAGGTTAAGGGTTAGGGATCGGATTAGGATTATGGTTAGGGTTAGGATAAGGGTTAGGATCAGGGTTAGGATTAAGCTTAAGGTTAGGGTTAGGGTTAGGGTAGGTGTTAGGGCTAGGTTTGGGGTTAGGGTAGGGGTTAGGGTTAGGGTAGGTGTTAGGGTTAGGTTTTGGGTTAGGATTAGGGTTAGGGTAAGGATAAGGGTTAGGGTTATGGTGAGAGTAGGGGTAAAGGTAAGGTTTAGGGTTAGGTTTCAGGTTAGGGATAGGGTAAGGGTTAGGTTTAGGGTTAGGTTTAGAGTTAGGGTTTGGGTTAGGGTAAGGGTAAGGGTTAGGGTTAAGTTTAGAGTTAGGTTTAGGGTTAGGTTTAGGATTAGGCTAAGGGTAAGTGTTAGGGTTAGGATTAGGGTTAGGGTTGGGGTAAGGGTCAGGGTTAGGGTTTGGGTTAGGTTTAGGATTAGGGTTAGGGTAAGGGTAAGGGTTAGGGTTAGATTTAGGGTTGGGGTTAAGGATAGGGTTAGGGTTAGGGTGAGGGTAAGGGTAAGGGTTAGGGTTAGGGTTAGGGTAAGGGTTAGTGTTAGGGTGAGGGTTAGGGTCACGGTTAGTTTTAGGGTTCGGTTAGGGTTAGGGTTAGGGTTATGGTAAGGGTATGAGTTAGGGTTAGTGTTAGGGTTAGGGTTAGGATTAGGGTTGGGGTTATGGTCAAGATAAGGTTAAGGGTTACGGTTAGGGTTAGGGTTAGGTTTAGGGTAAGGGTTAGGGTTAGGTTTAGGGTAAGGGTAAGGTTTAGGTTTAGGGTTAGGGTTAGGGTTATCGTTAGGGTAAGTGTAAGGGTTAGGGTTAGGGTTAGGTTTAGGGTTAGGGTAAGGGTAAGGGTTAGGGTTAGGTTTAGGGTTAGGGTTAGGGTTAGGGTAGGGGTTAGGGTAAGGGGAAGTGTTAGGTTTAGAGTTAGCGTTAGGGTTATGTTTAGCGTTCGGGTAAGGGTAACGATTAGGGTTAGGGTTAGGCTTAGGTTTAGGGTTGGTGTTAAGGTTAGGTTAGGGTTAGGGTTAGGGTTAGGGTTAGGGTTAGCGAAAGGGTAAGGATAAGGTTTAGGGTTAGGGTTAGGGGTAACGTAAGAGTAAGGGTTAGGGTTAGGGTTAGGGTTAGGTTTAGGGTTAGGGTTAGGATTAGGGTAAGGGTAATGGTTAGGGTTAGGATTAGGGTTAGGGTTAGGGTAAAGGTTAGAGCTAGGGTTCTGGTTAGGATTAGGGTTAGTTTAGGATAAGGGTAGGGGTTAGGGTTAGGGTTAGAGTTAGGGTTACGGTTAGGTTTAGGTTTGGGGTTAAGGTTAGGGTTAGGGTTAGGGTGAGGGTAAGGGAAAGGGTTAGGGTTAGAGTTAGGGTTAGGGTAAGGGTAAGGGTTAGGGTTAGGTTTAGGGTTAGGGTTAGGGTAAGGGTTAGGGTAAGGGTTAGAGTTAGGGTTAGGGTTAAGTAAGGGTTAGGTTAGGTTTAGCGTTAGGGTAAGGATATGTGTTAGGGTTAGGGTTAGGGTTTGGGTTAGCGTTAGTGTAAGGGTAAGGGTTAGGGTTAGGGTTAGGCTTAAGGTTAGGGTAAGGGTTAGGGTTGGGGTTAGGGTTAGGTTTAGTGTAAGGGTTAGGGTTAGGTTTAGGGTAAGTGTAAGGTTTAGGGTTAGGGTTAGGTTTAGGGTAAGGGTAAGGGTTAGGGTTAGGTTTAGGGTTAGGTTTAGGGTTAGGGTACGGGTAAGGTTTAGGGTTAGGGTTAGGGTAAGGGGTAGGGTTAGGGTTAGGGTTAGGGTAAGGGATAGGGTAAGTGTAAGAGTTAGGTTTAGGGTTAGAATAAGGGTAAGGTTAGGGTAAGGTTTAGGGTAAGGGGTTAGGGTTAGGGTTAGGGTTAGGGTTAGGTTTAGGGTTAGGGTTACGGTAAGGGTAAGGGTTAGGGTTAGGGTTAGGGTTAGTGTTAGGTTTAGGGTTAGGGTTAGGGTAAGGGCAATTGTTAGGGTTAGGGTCAGGGTTAAGGTTACGGTTAGGGTTAGGATTAGGATTAGGTTTAGGGCTAGGGTTAGGGTAGGGTAAGGGTTAGGGTTAGGGTTAGGGTTAAGATTAGGGTTAGGGTTAGGGTAGGGTTAAGGTAAGGGTTAGGTTTAGGGTAAGAGTTAGGGTTAGGGTTAGAGTTAGTGTTAGGGTTAGAGGTAGGTTTAGGGTTAGTGTAAGGGTAAGTGTTAGGGTTAGGGTTAGGGTTAGGTTAAGGGTTAGGGGTGAGGGTTAGGGTTAGTGTTAGGAAAAGGGTTAGGGTTAGGGTTAGGGTAAGGGTTAGGGTTAGAGTTTTGGTTAGGGTTAGTGTTAGGGTTAGGGTTACGGTTAGGGTAAGGGTTATGGTTAGGGTTAGGGTAACAGTAAGGGTTAGGGTTAGGGTTAGGATTAGGTTTAGGGTTAGGGTTAGGGTAATGGTAAGGGTTAGGGTTAGGGTCAGGGTTCGCGTTAGGTTTAGGGTTTGGGTTAAGGTAAGGGTAAGGGTTGGGGTTAGGGTTAGGGTTAGGGATGGGTTTAGGTTTACAGTTAGGGTAAGGGTTAGGGAAAGGGTAAGGTTTAGGCTTAGGGTTAGTTTTAAGATTAGGGTTATAGTTAGGGTAAGGGTAAGTGTTAGGGTTAGGATTAGGGTTAGGGTTAGGGTAAGGGTTAGCGTTAGGGTTAGGGTTAAGGTTAGGATTAGGGTTAGTTTTAGGGTTAGGGTTAGGGTAAGGGTTAGGGTTAAGTTTAGGGTTAGAGTTAGGGTAAGGGTAAGTTTTAGGGTTAGGGTTAGCGTTACAGTTAGGGTAAAAGTTATTGGTAGATTTAGCGTTGGGGTTAAGGTTAGGGTTAGTGTTAGGGTAAGGGTAAGGGTTAGGGTTAGGGTAAGTGTTAGGGTTAGGATTAGGGTTGGGGTTAGGGTAAGGGTAAGGGTTAGGGTTAGGTTTAGGTGTTATGTTTAGAGTTAGTGTTAGGGTTAGATTTAGGGTTAGGGTTAGGGTAACTGTAAGGGTTAGGGTTAGGGTCAGGGTTCGCGTTAGGGTTAGGGTTAGGGTTAGGGTTAGGGTTAGGGAAAGGGTAAGGGTTAGGGTTAGGGTTAGTGTTAGGGTAAGGATTAGGGTTAGGGTTAGGGTTAGGGTAAGTGTTAGGGTTAGGGTTAGGGTTAGTATTAAGGTTAGGGTCAGGGTAAGGGTAAGGGTTAGGGTTCAGATTAGGTTTAGGGTTAGGGTTAGATTAAGGGTTAGGGTTAGGGTTAGTGTTATGGTTAAGGTTAGGGTTAGGTAAGGGTAAGGGTTAGGGTTAGGGTTAGGGTTAGGTTTACGGTTAGTGTAATGGGTAGGGTTAGGGTAAGGATAAGCGTTAGGGTTAAGATTAGGGTTAGGGTTAGAGTTAGAGTTAAGGTTAGGGTTAGGGTTACGGTTAGGGTTAGTGTTAGGATAAGGCTAAAGGTTAGGGTTAGGGTTAAGGTTAGGGTTAGGGTTAGGGTTAGGGTTAGCGTTAGTTTTACGTTTAGGGTTAGGGTTAGGGTAAGGGTAAGGGTTATGGATAGTGTTAGAGTTAGGGTTAGGTTTAGGGTTAAGGTTCGGTTTAGGGTTAGGGTAAGGGTAAGGGTTAGGGTTAGGGTTAGGGTTAGGGTTATGTTTAGGGTTAGCGTTGGGTTTAGGTTAATGGTTAGGGTGAGGGTTAGGGTAAAGGTTAGGGTTAGGGTTAGGGTTAGAATTAGGGTTTGGTTTAAGGAAAGGTTAAGATGTAGGGTTAGTGTTAGGGTTAAGGTTAGGGTTAAGGTTAGCGTTAGGGTAAGGGTAAGGGTTAGGGTTAGGGTTAAGGTAAGGGTAATGGTTAGGGTTAGTGTTAGAGTTATGGTTAGGGTAACGGTTAGGGTTAGGTTTAGTGTAAGGGTAAGGGTTAGGGTTAGGGTTAGGGTTATGGTTATTATTAGGGTAAGGGTAAGGGTAAGGTTTAGGGTTAGGGTTAGGGTTACGGGTTAGGGTTAGGGTTAGGGTTAGCGTTAGGTTTAGGGTTCGGGTTAAGGTAAGGGTTAGGGTTTGGGTTAGGGTTAGTGTTAGGTTTAGGGTTTAGGTTAGGGTAAGTGTAAGGGTTAGGGATAGGGTTATGGTTAGGGCTAAGGTTAGGGTTAGTGTTAGGGTTAGTGTTAGGGTTAGGATAAGGGTTAGGGTTAGGGTTACGGTTAGGGTTGGGATAAGGGTTAGGTTTAGGATTAGGGTTCGGTTTAGGAAAAGGGTAAGGGTTAGGGTCAGGGTTAGGGTTAGGTTTAGGTTTACGGTTAGGGTAAGGTTTAGGTTAGGGTTAGGGTTAGGGCTAGGGTTCGGTTTAGGTTTAGAGTTAGGTTAGGGTAAGGGTTAGGTTTAGGGTTAGGGTTAGGGTTAAGGGTTAGGGTTAGGGGTTAGGTTTAGGATTAGGGTTAGGTTTAGGGTTAGGGTAAGGGTAAGGTTTAGGGTTAGGTTTAGGGTTAGGGTAAGGGTAAGGGTTAGGGTTAGGGTAGGGGTTAGGGTTAGGGTTAGGGTTAGGTATTAGGGTTACGGTTAGGTTTAGGGTGAGTGTTAGGTGTTACTGTTAGTGTTAGGGTTAGTGTAAGGGTTAGGGTAGGGGTTAGGGTTAGTGTTAGGTTTAGGTTAAGGGTTAGGTTTAGGGTTAGGGTTAGGGTTATGATAAAGTTAGGGTTAGGGTTAGGGTTAGGTTTAGAGTTAGGGTAGGGTAAGTTTTAGGGTTAGGGTTAGGGTTAGGTTTAGGTTTACGGTTAGGGTAAGAGTAAGGGTTAGGGTTTGGGGTTAGGGTTCGTGTTAGGGTTAGGATAAGAGTTAGGGTTAGGGTTACGGTTAGGGTTGGGATAAGGGTTAGTTTAGGATTAGGGTTCGGGTTAGGAAAAGGGTGAGGGTTAGGGTCAGGTTTAGGGTTAGGCTTAGGTTTAAGGTTAGGGTAAGGGTAAGGGTTACGGTTAGGGTTAGGGTTAGGGAAAGTGTAAGGGATAGGGTTAGGGTTATGGTTAGTATTAAGGTTATGGTTAGGGTAAGAGTAAGGGTTAGGTTTAGGTTTAGGTTATGGTTAGGGTTAGGGGTTATGGTTAGGGTTAGGTTTAGGTTTACGGTTAGGGTAAGGATAAGAGTTAGGATTAGGGATAGGGTTAGGGATCAGATTAGGATTAGGGTTAGGGTTAGGTTAAGGGTTAGGGTTAGGGTTAGGGTTAAGCTTAAGTTTAGGGTTAGGGTTAGGGTAAGGGTAAGGGTTAGGGTTAGGGTGGGGGTTAGTTTAGGGTTAGGGTTACGGTAAGGGTAAGGGTTAGGGTTACGGTTAGGGTTAAGGTTATGGTTAGGTTTAGGGTTAGGGTTAGGGTAAGGGTTAGGGTTAGGGTAAGTGTTAGGTTTAGGGTTAGGTTTAGGGTTAGGGTTAGGGAAAGGGTTAGAGTAAGGGTTAAGTTTAGGTTTAGGGTTAGGGTTAGGGTTAGGGTAACAGTAAGGGTTAGGGTTAAAGTTAGGGTTAGGGTTAGTTTTAGGATTAGGGTTAGGGTTATGGTAAGGGTAAGGGTTAGGGTTAGGATTAGGGTTAGTATTAAGGTTATGGTTAAGGTAAGGGTAAGGGTTAGGTTTAGGGTTAGGTTATGATAAGGGTTAGGGGTTATGGTTAGTGTTAGGTTTAGGTTTAGGGTTAGGATAAGGATAAGATTTAGGATTAGTGATAGGGTTAGGGATCGGATTAGGATTTTGGTTAGGGTTAGGTTAAGGGTTAGGGTCACGGTTAGGTTTAGGGTTATGGTTAGGGTTAGGGTTAGGGTTAGGGTAAGGGTATGTGTTAGGGTTAATGTTAGGGTTAGAGTTAGGGTTAGGGTTAGGGTTATGGTCAACAAAAGGGTAAGGGCTACGGTTAGGGTTAGGGTTAGGTTTAGGGTAAGGGTTAGGGTTAGGTTTAGTTTAAGGGTAAGGTTTAGGTTTAGGGTTAGGGGTAGGGTTAGGGTTAGGGTAAGGGTAAGGGTTTGGTTAGGGTTAGGTTTAGGGTTAGGGTAAGGGTAAGGGTTAGGGTTAGGTTTAGGGTTAAGGATAGGGTTAGGGTTAGGGTAGGGGTTAGGGTAAGGGTAAGTGTTAGGGTTAGAGTTAGCGTTAGGGTTATGTTTAGGGTTAGGGTAAGGGTAAGGGTTAGGGTTAGGGTTAGGGTTAGGTTTAGGGTTGGGGTTAAGATTAGGTTTACGGTTAGGGTAAGGGTAAGGGTTAGGGTTAGGGTTAGGGTTATGGTTAGCGAAAGGGTAAGGGTAAGGGTTAGGGTTAGGGTTAGGGTTAAGGTAAGAGTAAGGGTTAGGGTTAGGGTTAGGGTTAGGGTTAGGGTTAGGATTAGGGTAAGGGTAATGGTCAGGGTTAGGATTAGGGTTAGGGTTAGGGTAAGGGTTAGGGCTAGGGTTATGGTTAGGATTAGGGTTAGGTTAGGGTAAGGGTAGGGGTTAGTGTTAGAGTTAGGTTTAGGTTTGGAGTTAAGGTTAGGGTTAGGGTTATTGTGAGGGTAAGGGTAAGGGTTAGGGTTAGAGTTAGGGTTAGGGTAAGGGTAAGGGTTAGGGTTAGGTTTAGTGTTAGTGTCAGGGTAAGGGTTAGGGTTAGGGTTAGGGTTAGGCTTAGGGTTGGGGTTAGCGTTAGGGTTAGGTTTAGGGTTAGGGTTAGGGTAAGGGTAAGGGTTAGGGTTAGGGTCAGGGTTCGCGTTAGGTTTAGGGTTTGGGTTAGGGTAAGGGTAAGGGTTGGGTTAGGGTTAGGGTTAGGGTTAGGTTTAGGTTTACAGTTAGAGTAAGGGTAAGGGTTAGGGAAGGGGTAAAGGTTAGGGTTAGGGTTACTGTTAGGGTAAGGATTAGGGTTAGGGTTAGGTTTAGGGTTAGGGTTAGGGTAAGGGTAAGGGTAAGGGTTTAGGTTAGGGTTAGCGTTAGGGTTAGTTTTAGGATTAGGGTTATGGTTAGGGTAAGGGTAAGGGTTAGGGTTAGGATTAGTGTTAGGGTTAGGGTAAGGGTTAGCTTTAGGGTTAGGGTTAATGTTAGGGTTAGGGTTAGTTTTAGGGTTAGGGTTAGGGTTAGTGTAAGGGGAAGAATTAGGGTTAGGATTAGGGTTAGGGTTAGGGTAAGGGTTATGGTTAAGTATAGGGTTAGAGTTAGGGTAAGGGTAAGTTTTAGGGTTAGGGTTAGCGTTACGGTTAGGGTAAAAGCTATTGTTAGATTTAGCGTTGGGGTTAAGGTTAGTGTTAGTGTTAAGGTAAGGGTAAAGGTTAGGGTTAGGGTTAGGGTAAGTGTTAGGGTTAGGATTAGGGTTAGGGGTAGTGTAAGGGTAAGGGTTAGGGTTAGGTTAGTTAGGTGTTAGGTTTAGGGTTAGGGTTAGGGTTAGGGTTAGGGTTAAGGTAAGGGTAAGGGTTAGGGTTAGGGTTAGGGTTAAGGTTAGGGTTAGGTTTAGGGTTAGGGTTAGTGTAAGGGTAAGGGTTAGGGTTAGGGTTAGGATTAGGGTTAGGTTTAGGGTTAGGGTAAGGGTAAGTGTTAGGGTTAGGTTTAGGATTAGGGTTAGGTTTAGGGTTAGGGTAAGGGTAAGAGTTTGGGTTAGGGTTAGGGTAAGGTTTAGGGTTAGGGTGAGGGTTAGGGTAGGGGTTAGCGTAAGTGTTAGGGTTAGTGTTAGGGTTAGGATAAGGGTAAGGGTTAGGGTTAGGGTTAGGGTTAGGGGTTAGGGCTAGGGTTAGGGTTAGGGTTAGGTTTAGGGGTTAGGGGTAGTCTTAGGGTTAGGGTAAGGGTTAGGGTTAGGGGTTAGGGTTAGTGTTAGGGTTAGGTTAAGGGTTAGGGTTAGGGTTAGGGTTAGGATAAGGGTTAGTGTTAGGGTTAGGGTTAGACTTAGGGTAAGGGTAAGGGTAAGGTTTAGGGTTAAGTTTAGGTTTAGGGTTAGGGTTAGTGTTAGGGTTAATGTTAGGGTAAGGGTAAGGGTTACGGTTCGGATTAGGGTAAGGCTTAGGGTTAGGGTTAAGGTTAGGGTTAGGGTTATGTTTAGGCTTATGGTTAGGGTTAGGATTAGGGTTAGGGTAAGGGTATGTGTTAGGGATAGGGTTAGGGTTAAGATTAGGGTAAGGGTTAGGGTTAGGGTTAGGGTTATGTTTAGGGTAAGGTTTAGGGTTAGGTTTAGGGTAAGGGTAAGGTTTAGGGTTAGGTTTAGGGTTAGGGATAGGTTTAGGATTAGGGTAAGGGTTAGGGTTAGGGTTGGGGTTAGGGTTAGGTTAAGGGTTAGGTTTAGGGTTAGGTTTATGATTAGGGTAAGGGTAAGTCTTAGGGTTAGGGTTAGGTTTAGTGTTTGGGTAAGGGTAAGGTTTGGGGTTAGGGTTAGGTTCAGGGTTAGGGTTAGGGCTAGGGTTAGAGTTAGGTTTAGGGTTAGGGTTAGGGTAAGGATAAGGGTTAGGGTTAGGGTTAGGGTTAGTGATAGGTTTAGGGTTAGGGTTAGGGTAAGGGTAAGGGTTAGGGTTAGGGTTAGGGTTAGGGTTAGTGATAGGTTTAGGGTTAGGGTTAGGGTAAGGGTAAAGGTGAGGGATAGGGTTAGCGTTAGGGTTAAGGTTAGGGTTAGGGTTAGGGTTAGGGTTAGGGTTAGGGGAAGGGGAAAGGTTAGGTTTAGGGTTAGGATTAGGGTTAGTTTTAGCGTTAGGGTTAAGGATAGGGTTAGGGTTATGTTTAGGCTTACGGTTAGGGTTAGGGTTAGGGTTATTGTAAGGGTATGTGTTAGGGTTCGGGTTAGGATAAGGGTAAGGGTTAGGGTTAGGGTTAGGGTTAGGGGTTAGGGCTAGGGTTAGTGTTAGGGTTACGGTTATTGGTTAGGGGTAGTCTTAGGGTTAGGGTAAGGGTTACGGTGAGGGATAGGGTTAGCGTTAGGGTTAAGGTTAGGGTTAGGTTTAGGGTAAGGGTAAGGGTTAGGGTTAGGGTTAGGATTAGGGTTAGGTTAGGGTTAGGGTAAGGGTAAGTGTTAGGGTTAGGTTTAGGATTAGGGTTAGGTATAGGGTTAGGGTTGGGGTAAGGGTAAGGGTGAGGGATAGGGTTAGCGTTAGGGTTAAGGTTAGGGTTAGGGTTAGGGTTAGGGTAAGGATATGGGTTAGGGTTAGGGTTAGGATTAGGGTTAGGGTTAGGGTTATGGTAAGGGTAAGTGTTAGGGTTAGGTTTAGGATTAGGGTTAGATTTAGGGTTACGGTAAGGGTAAGAGGTATGGTTAGGGTTAGGGTAAGGTTTAGGGTTAGGGTGAGGGTTAGGGTAGGGGTTAGCATAAGTATTAGGGTTAGGGTTAGGGTTAGGATAAGGGTTAGGGTTAGGGTTAGGGTTAGGGGTTAGGGGTAGTCTTAGGGTTAGGGTATGGGTTAGGGTGAGGGGTTAGGGTTAGTGTTAGGGTTAGGTTAAGGGTTAGGGTTAGGGTTAGGGTTAGTGTAAGGGTAAGGGTTAGGGTTAGGGTTAGGATTAGGGTTAGGTTTAGGGTTAGGGTAAGGGTAAGTGTTAGGGTTAGGTTTAGGATTAGGGTTAGGTTTAGGGTTAGGGTAAGGGTAAGAGTTTGGGTTAGGGTTAGGGTAAGGTTAGGGTTAGGGTGAGGGTTAGGGTAGGGGTTAGCGTAAGTGTTAGGGTTAGTGTTAGGGTTAGGATAAGGGTAAGGGTTAGGGTTAGGGTTAGGGTTAGGGGTTAGGGCTAGGGTTAGGGTTAGGGTTAGGTTTAGGGGTTAGGGGTAGTCTTAGGGTTAGGGTAAGGGTTAGGGTTAGGGGTTAGGGTTAGTGTTAGGGTTAGGTTAAGGGTTAGGGTTAGGGTTAGGGTTACGATAAGGGTTAGTGTTCAGGGTTAGGGTTAGACTTAGGGTAAGGGTAAGGGTAAGGTTTAGGGTTAAGTTTAGGTTTAGGGTTAGGGTTAGTGTTAGGGTTAATGTTAGGGTAAGGGTAAGGGTTACGGTTCGGATTAGGGTAAGGCTTAGGGTTAGGGTTAAGGTTAGGGTTAGGGTTATGTTTAGGCTTATGGTTAGGGTTAGGATTAGGGTTAGGGTAAGGGTATGTGTTAGGGATAGGGTTAGGGTTAAGATTAGGGTAAGGGTTAGGGTTAGGGTTAGGGTTATGTTTAGGGTAAGGTTTAGGGTTAGGTTTAGGGTAAGGGTAAGGTTTAGGGTTAGGTTTAGGGTTAGGGATAGGTTTAGGATTAGGGTAAGGGTTAGGGTTAGGGTTGGGGTTAGGGTTAGGTTAAGGGTTAGGTTTAGGGTTAGGTTTATGATTAGGGTAAGGGTAAGTCTTAGGGTTAGGGTTAGGTTTAGTGTTTGGGTAAGGGTAAGGTTTGGGGTTAGGGTTAGGGTTCAGGGTTAGGGTTAGGGCTAGGGTTAGAGTTAGGTTTAGGGTTAGGGTTAGGGTAAGGATAAGGGTTAGGGTTAGGGTTAGGGTTAGTGATAGGTTTAGGGTTAGGGTTAGGGTAAGGGTAAGGGTTAGGGTTAGGGTTAGGGTTAGTGATAGGTTTAGGGTTAGGGTTAGGGTAAGGGTAAAGGTGAGGGATAGGGTTAGCGTTAGGGTTAAGGTTAGGGTTAGGGTTAGGGTTAGGGTTAGGGGAAGGGGAAAGGTTAGGTTTAGGGTTAGGATTAGGGTTAGTTTTAGCGTTAGGGTTAAGGATAGGGTTAGGGTTATGTTTAGGCTTACGGTTAGGGTTAGGGTTAGGGTTATTGTAAGGGTATGTGTTAGGGTTCGGGTTAGGATAAGGGTAAGGGTTAGGGTTAGGGTTAGGGTTAGGGGTTAGGGCTAGGGTTAGTGTTAGGGTTACGGTTATTGGTTAGGGGTAGTCTTAGGGTTAGGGTAAGGGTTACGGTGAGGGATAGGGTTAGCGTTAGGGTTAAGGTTAGGGTTAGGTTTAGGGTAAGGGTAAGGGTTAGGGTTAGGGTTAGGATTAGGGTTAGGTTTAGGGTTAGGGTAAGGGTAAGTGTTAGGGTTAGGTTTAGGATTAGGGTTAGGTATAGGGTTAGGGGTTGGGGTAAGGGTAAGTGTGAGGGATAGGGTTAGCGTTAGGGTTAAGGTTAGGGTTAGGGTTAGGGTTAGGGTAAGGATATGGGTTAGGGTTAGGGTTAGGATTAGGGTTAGGGTTAGGGTTATGGTAAGGGTAAGTGTTAGGGTTAGGTTTAGGATTAGGGTTAGATTTAGGGTTACGGTAAGGGTAAGAGGTATGGTTAGGGTTAGGGTAAGGTTTAGGGTTAGGGTGAGGGTTAGGGTAGGGGTTAGCATAAGTATTAGGGTTAGGGTTAGGTTTAGGATAAGGGTTAGGGTTAGGGTTAGGGTTAGGGGTTAGGGGTAGTCTTAGGGTTAGGGTATGGGTTAGGGTGAGGGGTTAGGGTTAGTGTTAGGGTTAGGTTAAGGGTTAGGGTTAGGGTTAGGGTTAGGATAAGGGTTAGGGTTAGGGTTAGGGTTAGAGTTAGGGTAAGGGTAAGTTTTAGGCTTAGGGTTAGAATTACGGTTAGGGTAAGGTTTAGTTTTAGGTTTAGCGTTGGGGTTAAATTTAGGGTTAGGGTTAGGGTAAGGGTAAGGGTTAGGGTTAGGGTTTGGGTAAGTTTTAGGGTTAGGGTTAGGGTTAGGGTAAGGGTAAGGGTAAGGGTTAGGGTTAAGGTTAGGTTTAGGGTTAGGGTTAGTGTTAGGGTTAGGGTTACGGTAAGGGTAAGGGTTGGGGTTAGGATTAGGGTAAGGTTTAGGGTTAGGGTTACGGTTAGGGTTAGGGTAAGGGTATGTGTTAGGGTTAGGTTTATCGTTAAGGTTAGGGTTAGGGTTAGCGTTTGGGTACGAGTAAGGGTTAGGGTTAGGGTTAGGGTTAAGATAAGGGTAAGGGTAAGGGTTAGGGTTAGGGTTAGGGTTAGGGTTCCGGTAAGGTTTAGGGTTAGGTTTACAGTAAGGGTAAGGTTTAGGGTTAGGGTTAACGTTAGGGTTAGGGTAAGGGTAAGGGTTAGGGTTAGGTTTAGGGTTAGGGTTAGGTTTAGAATTAGGGTAAGGATAAGGGTTAGGGTTAGGGTTAGGGTTAGGGTAAGGGTTAGGGTTAGGTTAAGGGTAAGTGTTGGGGTTAGGGTTAGGGTTAGGTTTAGTGTTAGGATAAGGGTAACGTTTAGGGTTAGGGTTAGGTTTAGGGTTCGGGGTTAGGGTTAGGGTTAGGGTTAGGGTTAGGGTAAGGGTAAGGGTTAGGGTTAGGGTTAGGATTAGTGTTCGGTTTAGGGTTAGGGTTAGGGTAAGGGTACGTTTTAGGGATAGAGTTAGGTTTAGGCTTAAAGTTATGGTTAGGGTTAGGGTTAGGGTTAGGGTTAGGATTAGGGTTAGGTTTAGGGTAAGGGTAAGGGTTAGGGTTAGGGTTAGGGTTGGGTTAAGTTTAGGGTTAGGGTTAGGGTTAGGGTAAGTGTTAGGTCTAGGGTTAGTGTAAGGGTTAGGGTTAGGGTTAGCGTTAGGTTTAGGGTTAGGTTTAGGGTTGGGTTTAAGGTTAGGGTTACGGTTAGGGTAAAGGTACGGGTTAGGGTTCGGGTTAGGGTTTGCCTTACGGTAAGGGTAAGTGTTAGATTTAGGGTTAGGGTTGAGGTAAGAGTAAGGTTTAGGGTTAGGGTTAAGGTTAGGTTTAGGGTAAGGGTTAGGGTTAGGGTTAGGGTAAGGGTAAGGTTTAGTGTTAGGGTTAGGGTTAGTGTTAGGGTAAGGGTAAGGGTTAGGGTTAGGGTTAGGGTTAGGATTAGGCTTAGGTTTAGGGTTAGGGTAAGGGTAAGGGTTAGGGTTTGGTTTAGGGTTAGGGTAAGAGTTAGGGTTAGGGTTAGGGTAGGGGTTAGGGTAATTTTTATGTTTAGGGTTAGAGTCAGGAGAAGGGTAAGGGTTAGGGTTAGGGTTAGATTTAGGGGTTAGGGTTAGGGTTAGGGTTAGTGTTAGTGTTAGGTTTAGGGTAAGGGTTAGGGTTAGGGATTACGGTAAGTGTTAGGGTTAATTTAAGGGTTAGGGTTAGGGTTAGGGTAAGGATTATTTTAGGGTTAGGGTTAGAGTCAGGGTAAGGGTAAGTTTTAGGGTTAGTGTTAGGATTAGGGTTCGGGTTAGGGTTAGGTTTGGCATTAGGGTTAAGGTTAGGGGTAGGGTTAGGGTAGGGTTTGGGTAAGTGTTAGTGTTAAGGTTAGGGTTAGGGTTAGGTTTAGGGTTAGGTTTACGGTAAGGGGTAAGGGTTAGGGTTACGGTTAGGGTTTGCATTAGGTGTAGGGTTTGGGTTAGGGTAAGGGTAAGGGTTAGGGTA